>NC_045437.1:55063461-55127760 GCF_002776525.5 Piliocolobus tephrosceles | reverse complement strand
TATAGTATAGTATAGTATAGTATAGTATAGTATAGTATAGTATAGTATAGTATAGTATAGTAGTAGGCCTAAGTAACAAGGGAGGAACCAAAGTGGTTTTAAGAATCTGGATGTGGCCACAGCTAGGAGATCAATCACTATAAGGAGAAAAATGTGTTAAATTTTAAAATAAAAAGTGAAGCAGAGCCTATAGTTCAAGAAATCATCATGAATATAAAGGAACAAGTAGATAAAGGAGGTAAAAACATGTAACCCATGACAAGAAATATTAGTTATTAAAGGCCCTTCTCCAAATGAGAAACTCAAGAAACACAAAATCACTTGGAAATTTAACTATACAGCAGGTAGAGAACACAGCACGGGAGGGCTGGCTACCAAAATAGCATAACATAATGGAGGCCAATGGTCCAGGAAGCAAAAATAGCATTATCTCAAAATTAAGGCACTATCTACTATGGCCTAGAGGGAGCACAACTGGAATTAGAAGTTTAGGAGAGTGGTCACAGGTGGGGGTGAGTAGCCACATTCGAGATTAGATAGGACTAGATGGGGGAGTCTGGCAGATCCAAAAACATGAGGAAATAGTATGGTTTATCTCTAAATGTCATGCCTTGAAAGGCTCAAGTTCCAGACATAAGACATCACTTGATCGCTGGCATATGCTTCAAAGCAACTATCTCCCCACCTCCATCTCCTAGACTTCCTTCAGCCTGGACAAACTTGGTTCTCATGTCAGCTCTGAGATCCACCATCCCTTGTCTTCTTCCCACTTCATTTGTATAGTTCATGTTTATTACACTGGCTGAGTTTTCCCTTCAACATGAACTCTGATACATTATCCTTCTTCTATTTCCTAGGATGGAGCTCCACTCTGTCCAGAAATATTTTCAACCGACAGGAGAAGAAAAGATGGCACAGGCAATTAGGATATATCCTCCTTCTGCCAGCTTTGACTCGAGGACTAGGACTGTCAAGAACCAGCAAGTTAGAGCCATCAGAGGGTTCAAACTCAAGGAGGTGGAGAAGACAGAGACAAAAGAACGCAGCCAGAAGATAAGAGCAAGTTATTGACTTCATCAGCTCCCATGACACACCAGACTACAAGATGAGAGACTGGGGTTGAAGTTCAGGTAGAAATGGTAAAAACTGGAAACTTCTGGTGTATATAAATACACACACACACACACACACATGAATGTCAACCAAAAATAAAATCCAAAGCCCCCCAACCAACTGAAGAGACTTTTTCTGGGCCAAGGGAAACCTGAGAAACTGATTTTCCAATCATGACAGAAAGAGAGGTCAGAGGCACCTCGTTATACCCCCTCCCTTTTGGAGTTTAAGCAAAACTGATGAGCATTAACATTGAAATAGAGATTATAAGACTGACAAAACAGACGTTTTGTGACAATAAGATACCAAATTCCAACCTGACTCTGGTATAACATCATATGTCAGATAGCAGGCCCTCAAGGAAAGTATTTTACCCCAAAATATGTGTCTTTGGCATTTTTTGAAATGACCCTGGAGAAACCATCTCTTGTGGGGGAAATTTGCATCTGTAGATCTGTAGAGAATCTCCTTCCCTTTCTAGGTCT
Source organism: Piliocolobus tephrosceles (assembly GCF_002776525.5). Lineage (NCBI taxonomy): Eukaryota > Metazoa > Chordata > Mammalia > Primates > Cercopithecidae > Piliocolobus > Piliocolobus tephrosceles. The sequence goes on along the minus strand of NC_045437.1, from coordinate 55,126,162 downwards.
TTTCCAGATCCAGGAGAAATTTAACTCAGAGTCTGACACCTTTTAAGGTCAGGTAAGATACATTTACCAGGTATTCCCTCTGAAGCCTGCTATTTAGAGGCTTCATCTATGTAACAAGAACCTTGGCTTCTACAACTCCTGTATCTTAACTCAAGCATTACTTTCTATTGATTTTAACTTTAGGCAAAGCTTAACTCTTTCAACCAACTGCTCATCAGAAAATCTTCAAACTTTAAATCTACCAATCCGCCTATGACTTCCCCCCAACTGTACCCTCCATCCTGCCCCCAAGATATCCAGCCTTTATGGCCAAACCAATGTATACCTACATATATTGATGTATATCTTTGCCTGTAACCTCTGTCTCCAAAAAAAGTATAAAACCAAGTTGTAACCCAACCACATGTTCTCAGGATTTCTTGAGACTGTACCCCGGGGGTGATCACTCATAATTTGCTCAGAATAAACCTCTTTAAACATTTTACAGAGCTTGGCCTTTCTTCTCTCTTTCTCTCCGTATATACTCTCTCTCTCTCTCTCTCTCTGTCTCTCTCTCTCTCTCTCCCCCCCATATACACTCTCTCTTCATATATTCTCTCTCCATATATACTCTTTCTTCATATATGCTCTCTCTCCATATATACTCTCTCTCTCCATATGTATTCTTTCTCTCTCTCTATATATATATATACACACACACATACACATACACACATTCTCTCTCGTTCTCCCTCTCTACAAACACACACACACACACACACACACACACATATATATATATATATAAAGCCAAACTTTGTAAAATGTATCTTTTCTGTTAATAAGCAGAAAGAACCACAAGTCCATTGCACTGGCTCTCTCTCTGAGGTAAACAATGATTGGCCCTGTTTTCTTCAATAATCTTCATGCTCAAGGATATCCTACTTTCCAAAGTACAGGACACACTACAAGTTTTAATACTGCTATTCTGTTTTCCCAGAGGTAGTTTTGACCACCTCTCAGATTTTGAAATGTAAATTAATTCAGCTGGATTGCAGCTATGCAGTTATTTATGGTGCATTTGCACCTGGGTAAATTGCCCTATTCCTTTCCTAGACAATGAGGGGATTGGTCCCTCGGGCTTTTTATAATTTGTCATTTTTAATCAAGATTAAATTCCTCCATGAAATGTTGCTTATGGTCAGTGTGGCTTAGACTCCTCAGCAATGTCTCTGACTACATTGAATTTAGTCTTTCAGACTATGGTTGGGTAAATCCACAAAAGGTAGTCCTCCTAGGGTTTCTGACTAACAGTAAGAATGTATCTTCCTGACCTTCTTCTTTCTCCTGCCTCCTAATGACACACACACACACACACACACACTCACACACACACACAAACACACATGAGACATTTATAACACTCCCACTTAAGAAACATCTACTGGGGAATTTTCTCTCCCATGCTTCCTCAGTGTTCACTGGTATTCTTAATATCACTGAATAAGGGGGATATTTTCTAAGTAGTGCCCTGAAAGGGGGTATTTTCTGAGTAATGACTTAGTAGTGACAATGTTGTCTATCTCTTTGATAGATGCAGCAGGAAGATAAGGGGGAGGGTCCCCAGTGAATCTTTGACCAGTCTGTGCACTGTGAGGATGGGGTGGAGTCATGGGAAGTTCCTGCCATTTGCAGAAGGGAGGAGTCTGGCCTCTCCTGTTCCTGTGTGGAAAACCCGCTAGCAGGAGGCCCTCTTGCTTTGCTGAGAGTTATTTTTCCTTTTTCATTTTCACCCAATAAATTCTGTTCCCCTTCATCCTTCAAAGTGTCTGGGTGCCTAACTATCCTTTTTCATGTGACAAGACCCTAGTTTTTTTCCTACAACATCTTTACAGTAATGAAACAACTTAACATGCCTGTAATGAAATTCACTATTGGTAAAAATTGACAACTGTTTGCATCCATAATTTCTAAACTGTCCATTATGAATGATTCTTCCCTCAACCACTGAGCTGCAATTTTTCTATTCTGCAGCCACCACAGAAGCTGGGACCAGTAACCTCTCCCCTCTCAGCCTACAGGTTTTTAAATGTATACACAGTGTATGTGATAGCCCTGGTTCCATCAGGAAAATGTAATGAATGAGCAGGAATTAGCCAATAATCTAAAACAGTAACAGCTAAAGGCTAAGAGGATTGTCCTGTTAATTCATGTTATAAGGGATCACAAGTTTTAAGAAAGATTTTAATAAATCAGTGGTCTTGAAGGTTACCCCATATTCATGATTCAAAGCCCTCCCAAACTACTCTCCATGTCATTCCCCAGAATGACATTGGTCGATCATAAATCCTCTGCTCCTGATTACTAATTAGCCTCATTTGCATGTGATTGTATTTATTTGAATATTACTTTATATGACATCTGGCCTCATAACCAAAGCAACCAGAAATGGTACAAGCATTATTGAAGGAGGCTACCTTGTCCTTTGACCTTTATCGCTAGGATCTCAAAACTGAACAATACTACCCATAAACCCATATACTTTCGAGGGTTCCCATTACCACCCTCCTCTGGTCATGGTCCCCTCCACAGTCAAGCAGTCTGTGGAGCTAAGTGTGTGAGCCCTCTAGATAATTCTCCAGAACCAAGGACACCAGAATTACTGGCCAAGATACCTCAGCTCATTTCCAGGACCTATGAATCCACAGACTGACCATGCTGCCAATACATACATCCCTAAATCATATGGTTCACTTTTGGGGAGGCAGTGTGCCCAGACCTTAAATGAGAGCTGGAATGTCCACTCACATGCATTTAAGGTACCACTAGATGTGGGACAAAGTATCAATAAGAAGAGGAGAGTGGAAAATAGCCTCTATTAAGCAAAGCTTAACAGGTGCCATTGTGTGGACTAGCCTCCTATACTAGGCCCCAGCAAACCAGACCAAACCAAAAATGGAGTCACTCTATGCTAAGTGACATATAATCAAACTGAAACTTTAAGGAAGCAAGTAGACCCCCAAAAGTCCAGTTTATCCTGAAAACAGGAGATTCACAGCAACCAATCAGAAAGAGCCAGTCTATCTGAGTCAGTGCAATAAGGAAATACCCTCGGCTTTAACCCTTACAAAAAAAGTGATCTGCAGTTGCCTGATGTTAACCTTTTAAAAAGTATTCTGTTTCCTTGTTCCCACCTTGCAAAAATGAACCACTCTGTCATGCTCAGAAGAACATGCATTCTATTTTATAGAATGTGATATCATGTAATTCTAGAAGAACAAATAAAAGCCAATTATATCTTGAAAATAAATGTATTGTAATTCCATCTTTTGACATCTCCATTTCAGCTCTCGCCACTACCCGTCAAATGCTAACAATGTACTTTCCACAGTATCTTACTAAAATGTACACATTCCCCCGAATTGACTGACATTCAGAATTCACATCCTGAATTCACATTCTGTTTCCACTAACAAAATCTAATAATTTTCCTTCCAACAGTAAAAGAGTTTTCTTTCTCCTAGTCAACACTACTCAATGATTTAGGGAGGAAAAAAAGAAAACATAAAGGTGATCTAGAGGCACACAGCTCTTAAGAAATGCATACCCTTGCAACTACTATATTTCATAACCATATTTTCTTAAGAAGAAATTAGCTTGAGCCATTTTTTTCCCTCTCATCACTCATTTAGGTATGGGCAGTGATATGGCTTGGCTATGTCCCCACCCAAATCTCAAATTGTATCTCCCATAATTCCCACGTATCACGGGAGGGACCCTGTGGGAGGTAATTGAATCATGAGGGTGGGTTTTTCCCATGCTATTCTCATGATAGTGAATAAGTCTCACAAGATCTGATGGTTTTATGAAGGAGAGTTTCCCTGTACATGCTCCCTCTCTTGCCTGCCACCATGTAAGATGTGACTTTGCTCCTCTTTTGTCTTCAGACATGATTATGAGGCCTCCCCAGCCACATGGAACTGTGAGTCCATTAAACTTGTTTTTCTTTATAAATTACCCAGTCTCGAGTATATCTTTATTGGTAGCATGAGAACAGACAATGCAGACTGCTAAGTTAGGCTTGGCATAGTTTACTGAGATTTGTTTTATTTTTCCTTCTGCCTCCTTCTCTCATTTCATGGAAGTGAGCTCTCCATTGTATCAGGCAGAGAAGGCCTAGAGGAATTGGAAAAGTGATGTAGAGGCATTTTCTTTAAATTCATTTTTGTTTTCTACACTTTAGCTCTAACCCACAGACAGACCTAATGAATAAACCCATAAGTAAAAAGACATCAAATGGCTGCAATGAATTAACATTGTGCATACTATCAAAATTGCCTATGGTACGAAGCTGTCACATTCACATAATGAAGAAGCAGAAAGGCCAAATGTGTAGAGTCTGGGGACCTGTGCACATTGCCCAAGAAAACAGACCCAAAATACCAGTCCAGCTATTTCATTAATACCAGTAGTCAATCTTTCTTGATCAACAGGAAAGAAGTGAGGAAAAGAAAAGGTAATCTGTGCTTCTTACTGCTTCTAGTAAAAAGAAAAGTAAATTAAAAAAAAAACTCTATAGTAATATGGACTATATGGTAGAATTTAGCATAAAAATAAAATTATAAAGGAGGATGGAAAAGTATACAAGGACAAGTTGGGGGAAAAAAAACTCCTGTCACATGATTTTTCCCTGACTATAAAATTATTTTCCAAGGCAGTCATATCATATATAGCAATAAGAAAAGCAAAATGATTATAGAGAAAAAGAATTGTAAACAACTCATTAAACTTAGAGCAGCACTGTTTATTGCACAGCTACAGGGGCATTGTTACCATCTGTAGGATGGTGCCCTTTGGTTATGCAACAAGGTTGGCTGCCAAGAGAACAAGTAGAAGAATTAGAGTAGATGTCTGTCAATGAGCTTCCCAAATTAGGGAATTAAAGAAAGACAATATCAAGAATTGTTTATCAGTAACAGATAATACATAATTTAACAGATAATATATACCATGAATATATAATCACATGACTCCTCAAAAGTTTGTATACAATAAATTGAAAATGTTAATCATATTATGACAGAAGGCACAAGTAGGGAGGGTTTAAATGAATTCCACCAAGTCATAGGCTGGGATAATATTACTAACTCTCAGGCCAGACCCACAATTTCTTCCAAGCATTTAGTCAACTTAACAGAGAAATCTGACTTCAGGTGAACATTTTGTGGCACCTTGATTCTGCAGGCAATTTCAACTGCTTTTAGATAACACTTCCTCCAGGCTTCAGAGGCATTGTCACTTTATTGGATGGAGGAATTAGGCTATTACATATCTGAAAGCTCATGGTAGCTGAATGATCAAATTAATTCAAATTAGTTCAGATGTGAGCAAGATCCTGAATAAAAAAGACAGCCTGAAGCATTGAGGAAAAAAATCTAAAATGGAAATACATTGAGTTACAAAGAGGATTTTAATGTGCTACCACTGCAATCTTATTTAATAACCTCATTAGAGAACAATAAGCAAGAATAGAAATTGGGGTTCAAAGTTTGTAGAAGATAAGGTAAATTTGAAGTCACTAAATTGAAAAAAAAAAAGTATAGTGACAGATATTTTAGGAAGGAAATACCCATAAGCAAGAAATAAAATTAGATTCAACAGGGTATGAGCTAAACATCTGAGTCTGAGAGGAACCAAACTTTCAATACAGGCCAGAAATCTTGAAATACAAGTTTGAATGGTCATAGCAAGAGATAAATCTGCAGCCTGATACAACACTAACCTCATCCATTGTTGCCTGGAGTTCCCAAGGGGAAGGTGGCCCACTCTGTACAGTTTTAGTAAAATAGCTACTTCTTTCATAAGAATGTGACACCTCCATCCTGTCTGTCTGCACCTGTACCTCTCTCTTTCTGTTTACTGTTAGCCAGTTGGCTCCAGCCACCATTGTCCATGGCCTAGATGCAGTGTCCTTTAAGACTGGCTCTCCCAATCTTGAGAGGATGTCAATGGCAGCTGTGACGGTGAGTTCTGGATGTATGCAAACACAAGAAATGCATTCATACTCTTGTGCTTTTCTTGAAGCTAGTCTTATGAAAATGTTTGTTTTGTTTGCATGGTTTACCCTGTTTAATCAAGACTGAAACTATTTTTAAAATGGAAAACAATACTTGAGGCTATAGTGCTTTAATTCAAAGGAAGAGAGTTTAATGGTGGAATTTCAAATGTTGTGATAGATTCACGGGATTAAGACACTTGGGCAAAGAAGTTCAACTGGCTCTCCTAGAAACTTCCCCAGAGATAATTGTCTTACTTGCTTACACAGAAGCCTGTTGACATTTGCTTACACAGAATGATGTGCTATCATCAAGATGGAAAGGTGAAGCTTTGCTCCATTTGTCTTTCTATGATAGCCTGTTAGAAAAGGTACATCAGTAGTCATGACTGTCTATATTCTATGCAAAAATTAGTCCCTAAAATAATCTGCCATCCCTGTCTCCAACTAAACTGTCATTTGTATTTCATCAAGATTAGGAGAAGAAAATGAGGGACACAAGGATGAGAGATGAAAAAATTTAGAGCCTACAACCATACCCTCCAGAGAAACCTCACTGGGGGCTCTGTACCTGAGTAAGTATCACAAAGACACAAGTCACCAGAGGAGGCCCCTGGAGGAGAAGAGGGCTACAGTAAAAGGAGTTGAAAAGGCACTTTTGGCAAGTGTGACTTCCCCTAAAGCTTTGTGTTTGGAGGAGTCAACACCCTTAAGCACTCAGTTCCCCTGGCTTCCGAAAAGCCAACCTTGCCCTCTAATTATCTCAATCATAGAAGACACATGGCTCAAGAACTAAAGAAGAATGTATTCATTGTTATGTTCCATGTGCCCAGGCTACCTACCTGAGTTAATCACCTTAGTTCAAAAATGTTTTCATTAATCACTACTCAATTCTTTAATTCCCAGAGAGTGTAATTATCATTTCTAAGATGATTTTCTCCCAAAGTACGCATACTCCCTAAAGCCATGTAGTTTCTTACTTGTGTTTTATTCATTTCCATTTTCAATCTCCTTCCTCTTCCACTCAATAGGTTATGAATTCCAAGACTATTCAAATGAAGTGAAGGCAATCCTCCCTTTCACTTTTGCCTTTTTTGGATAAGGATCAGACCTGGCATTCCCTGTTTTATCCTCTTGTTAATCGTTCTATTTTCCTAATCATCTGACCCTTGCCCTTATCTGGGCCTGCAGTATCAATTGGTGATTTGTTTCATCTTCAAGCATACCAGCATTCCTATGACTGCCTGCATCTCTCTCTGTTTTCTCATTATATCCTTGGACAGTCCTGCCAATGACTTAACCATAGTTTGATTTAGCATGACCTCCCCAAATTGCAATGACATAAAGTCCTCCAAAAAAAGCCAGATGCTCTACCTGGCAGTAAGAAATTTATGCCATCCATGTGGACGGTAAGAATAGTCTCCACTGGCAGAACAGAGTTGGCGCACACACAAGACACACACACACACACACACACACGGGAGAATCTAAATGCAGTATTGGCTCTATACTGAATGTGTATCATATCCTGGTCTTACAGATGTTTCGTGTTATGTGTAGTAGATGTGTTCGTGTATATATGTGTACGTGCAAGTAGAAGAAATTGACTTTACCCTGGATTTTGTTCTATCTACTTCCATTTTTCTTTCTGGATGACTACTGTAATAAGGAACTTAATTCAACAAATATGTTGTGTTAGTCCATTTGGGCTGATAAAACTAACCTAGACTGAGTGACTTATAAACCATAGAAATTTATCCATCACAGTACTGGAGGCTAGGAAGTCCAAGATCAAAGTGCTGGCAGATTTGGCGTCTGATGAGGGCCTTCTTCCTTCTTCATAGACACACATCTTTTTATTGAAACCTCACATGGTGGAAAGACAGGAGAGCTCTCTAGGGTCTTTTGTATAAGCTCACTAATCTCCACCCTCATAACCTCATCACCCCCTGAAGGCTGCACTTGCAAATACCATAATCTTGCGGGTTAGGATTTCAACATAAATTAGAGAAGACACGAATATTCAGACCACAGTGTATGTCTAGCCCTTACTAAATGTCTGACATTGTAGGTATGATAGGACACCCAGAAATGTATAAAACATAACATCTAACTTTAAGAAGGTTATTTTCTATAAGGAAAATAATAGAAAACAAAAACTTCCTCAGTCTTCTAGGTTAGAGAAAGAAGGCCTTTGTGACAAGCAAATTTTAGGTTCTCATTTCAACAAGAGAGTAGAAGTATAAAAACAAATATAAAAAGATTGGTAATTTGCAAGCTGTTGGAGGAAGGTCAATAGAAGGTAGGAAAAGGATGAAAATTCTGGCTTTAATATGCTATGTGAAATAATGCAGTTGGATTTCAGGTGGGACTGGCTCATTAGTATTGTCAGTTTCCACAGAAAAATCAAATATGTTACTTTAGGGTTTAGGGTTTAACTTCCTTTCAAAGCACAAACAGTATCATATCACTACTAGTAAGGGAGAAGAAAGGCAGGCAATAAAACGATTCCAGGGAAAACAGACTAGAGCAATCATCATTTAAAGCAGTCAAACAGCATTGTAAAAATTGTTGTTTTTGAGGAGGCATTATGAACTCAGGCACAAAAAAACAAGTCAAATACTCTTGCTTTTCAATGATTGCATAATACTTTATTTGACATTGGCACAAATAATTTCTTATCGAATTATAGTCCTATTAGAGATATTTGTAGCAGAGATGGCCATAAATTCCCTCATTTCTATCATTTCTGACTTTGATCTTCTTTATGGCCTAGATGTGAATAAAGGGTGTACTCACCACAGCTCTCTGCTGTTTGTAAAATGGGCCAATAGTGCTAATTGCAAGTTTCTGATAGAGTTTGGCTGTGTTGTGATCCGGGTTCAGCCAAATTCCCATTGCCAGGGACACAACACAGATCTTATAACTGGTTTAAATGGCTAACCTCACCGAGGACAGGGTTAAGTCATCCTTATGTATACAAGAAGTAGATGACAGTGTCCTCACAGCCCTAAGAAACCAAATCTGCCTCCCGACAAGCCATCCACAGTACTTCAAATTCCCGTCAATAGAGTGACCCATTTCAGTTAGTTACACTGCACCTCCAGCAGACTGCCTAAGAGAGGTGACACATTTCATTCTTGTGATTAGCTTAGTGAGTTTACCAAATGGGAGAGAAAGTCACTCAAAAGAACCCTGAAGAAAGGGGATACAGCTCTCTTGGGCTGACCTAGTCCTAGTGCACATTACTTACCATGTCTGTAACTCAGTTTCCTTATCTGGAAAGAAGCCCTCGCATTAGAATAATAGATTTGGAAGCATTTCAAAACTCTTTAAAATCTAATGCTATAAAAAATAGACTATTAAATTCACTGTCATAGGGGGATTCTGTAAATAATCTGTGCTTCCCCGAACAATATAAAGTGTATTTAATAGTGCATGCCTCCTCCTTCTCTGGCCTTCCAGTTATTTTCCTATTAAAAAATCTTATTCCATCTTGTTTTCCCCTAGGGCTGCATTATCTAATTCCTTCAAAAAAGAAAACAAATATTGGCTTTAAGTGACTCCAAACCACTCTGTGTTTCACTGAAAGGCAAGGCCTCCCTGGAATTCCTGAAAATAACGAGTCTAATTCTCTCTTATGCACCAAACACAACAAAAATGAATGTCCTTCCAACTGCTGAGGACTCTGTAAAGTTAGGAAGAAACCTGAACACAAAGGCCACTCAGCTGTTCCATGCTGCTTAAGTAACTTTCTGTAACCCCTATTTGATAGACTAGGAGTTCTGCTCAAAGGATCCTATCTTTGGAGCCCAGGTCATTCCAAACCTGTCTAGTAGAGTAGCCATCCCCCATCAACTCGCAGTTCCCTATTTAAATCCAAAAGCTACAGGTTGTTACAATAGCAGAAATAAATGTTACAGAGGTAGGACATTATATATTGATCCAATGATAGACAAATCAGACAAATAAAACTGATTACTGTTATGAACCCCATTTTACAGCTGAATAGAAAGATTTAGAAAGTTTAAATTATATGTCCAAGTAATTGATTTAGAAGATAAATGTAGATTAGAGAGGCTTTAGTTAAGGGAAGAGAGAAAGAAGAAGAGGAGCAGGTTGAGAGATAAGAAAGTAGAGCAAGGGCTCTTTTGGTGAACTTACTGATGTCATATAATATTCCCTGAAATCGCTCAGCATATTACCATGCCAAAGTGTGAGAAAGAAGCTGAATCATCTGAAATTGCTTTCTTTATGAAAACTTTTAGTAAATTCACTTAAATTAACTTAGTGTTATTTAGGCTTTAAAATGAGGTAAGCCTTGTCAGATTCTGTTTTCATTATTTGTCTTATACCCTCAGTCAGCTCACCCCAGGATGGAACCAATGCTGCTTAGAAGGTGCAAGCTCCAGGAGATCAGAAACTGGAATAAGTAAAGAGCAAATGTCAATTGACTTGAGCTCCCTCTACCTTTTCATGTTATCCTAAAGAACGAATCTAGGAATGTCTTCATTCAATAAATTGAGATTTTTACAGCAACCTTTATAGAACTATAAAAGATGGGTTCTCATTAAAAAAAAAAAAAAAACTGTGGTGAAAAGCATGTCAGAAGTAATAATGGTACTCAAAGATAAATGCTTGTGCAATAAAGGAGAAATGTTCATCCGTTTTATTTTTATAAAGAACTATCTTGTATTGAACATTGTTGGTTTCTCAGCTCAATAAAGCAGGAGTTGCAGCTAAGACTTTTCAATATGTTTGTCCTGTTGTTCATCAGATAACTATTGCTGCCTTAAAAGTCACCCCTAAACTTAGGAGAATAAAACAACAATATTAATTTATTTCATAGGTCCTGCATGTCAGTAATTTGGGAGCAGTGTGGTGGTGGTCCTGCATGTCAGTAATTAGGGAGCAGTGTGGTGGCTTGGGATCACTGGTGGCTTCAGTCAGGTGGTGGCCACAACTGGGGTTCTCAAAGATTTATTCGTTATCATGGCTGGGGCCTGAGCTGGGAATAGTGGAGCAGAATCTGGAAGAAATGAGGCTCCTCATATTATCTCTGTGTCTCTTTGTGGTCCCTTCTCATGGCGTCTCTAGGATGACAGCTTTAAGGTAGCCAGTATTGTAACATGACAGCTAGGAATGTAAAGGTTTATGTCCTCCGAGAAAGCCAAGGGAAATTATACCACGTATTATAAACTAACCTCAGAAATCATGTAGCAAACCTTTCTCCACATTCTATTTGTCAAGGTAGTAAAAAGGAACTGCCCAGGTAGAAAGTGAGGGACAAAGACCCCCAGTCTCTCAATAAAGTGACAACATCACACTGGAAGAACATGTGAGATTTTCCATCTTCTGAAAATATAACCCACTACATACTGATTCTTAGAATTTGAATTCAAAATGTAGTCAGCTGAAATCTACAAATCACATAACATTTACAGACATTAGTGAGTTATATTGGATCTGCACTTCTCATTATATTTGTGGTAGCCCTCAGCATCTGATACAGGGCTTTATTCAAAGTGTTTGCTTGACAAGTATCTATGGCCTTGTCACAATGCTGTTTAGCTAGAAAAAGAAGGCACAGATAGTTTCTACTCCTTCTTAAGTTGTTGTGTGAACAGGTTTAACCTCTCCATGCTTTTACTAATCTGTAAAATGAAGACAATATTAGCTCTCTTTCTTATATCACATAATTTATGAGAATAACCCATGTATTCATGTCCCACACAAATTTGGAATTAAAGTAGGAAACCTAAAATGGTAGCAGAACCATATTCTCTTTGTCTCTGATGCCATTTGTAGAATTTTAAAAATTCCAACCTAATTGAAATTACTGCGTTACTTTGGAAAATTCCAGGGGCCTGACTGGCATGCACTGTCTTACAGTGTATTTCCTTCTTTACAGTTCCTGAATGTGATGTCTTAGGATGATGTCACTTTGCTCAAGTAGGAACACCACCAGCCATCTCTATTAGTTCAATCCATTCATAAGGAATGTTGCTTTGTGCTCTCTAGGACTCAGCCAGGGGGCTGTGACAAAGAGAAATCACACTAGCAAATGTCATTCTGCTTTCAAAATCACCTTTCTCCTTTAACAACTGCTTGCCCTGCAACCATATTCTTGTATATTGACCCCTGATACTTTAGTAAGAACTTCTTTCCAGTAAGCTGTTTACTCTCCATGTGAACAGAAACCCAGCTGGCCTGCCTTACAGTCTGTCCAAGCATAGCCAGACACCTCAATCCCCAGATTAGTTTAGGCTTTGCTGATTTCATCTTTCATGCCAATTCCAACTGATGAAGCATAGCCAACTGGAGTAATGGAGTAACCTAGAGTAGAGTCCAGGATCAGGAAGAAGAGTTCCTTGATCAGCTAATATTGCCTGCCAAAGGCACAGGAGGAAGAGAATGGCAAGAATAAATCTCAGTGTTGTTAGAGCTAAGCACAAGCCAATGAGAAAAGGTGCAGCAATATTCCCGGCCTGCAGGTTGAGTGAAGATGACAAGAGAGAACTGCTAAGTTTGTACGAAAGCTACAGTCATCGTAGGGGGAGAAGACTAAAATAGAAGAAAACTGTGTGACCCATGAAAATGATAAAGTGTTTTTCAAATAAACTATTTTTCCTTATTACGAAATTAGTTGGTTATCATAAAACATACAGAAATATGAAAAAATATAAAGACATTTTAATTACCTATTACACTATCTTCCATTGTCAATATTTGTATGTATTTCTTTTTAGACTTTTTCTATGCATACACATAGTTTAATGTTTTTATTTTAACTTATAATCAGCTTCAATATTTTCCTATGACATGATATAAGGAGTTGCGAATAGCACTATTATCTTTTATTATATAAATTTACCACAACTAATTTAATCAATATTTTATTCTTAGAAATTTGGATTGTTCCTAATTTTGCAATTAACACAAGGATAAACCATGGCAGGCAGAAGTCAAAAATGGTCTCCAAAAGTCCTGGTCCCTGGGGTACACAGAGTTATCCAGTCAAACACTAATCTAGGTGCTGTTGTAATGGATTTTGCAGATATAATTAAGGTCTCAAAGCAATTGACTGTAAGATAGGGAGATTATCCTAATCAGCCTGACAATAACATTAGCCCTTTAAGCCTCAGTCTAGAGGTCAAAGATAGGGGAAATCAGAAATTTAAAGTACAAAGGGGATTTGACACACAAGAAGTTCTTTGTCACTGGAGGTGGGAGATGCGGCATGGCAAAGAATGTAGGTGGTCTCTAACAGCTGAGAGCAGACCGCAGCTGACAGCCTGCAAAGAATCATGGACCGCAAACTGCAGCCACAGGAACTGAATTATGCCAACAAACTGAATGATCCTGGAAGCAGATTCTTCCCCAGAGTCTCCAGACCAGAACTCATCCTGGTTGATACCTTGATTTCAGCTTTGCAATACCGTGAGCGGAGAATCCAGTCATCTTACTGCAGGCTTCTGACCTATATAACTGTGAGCTGATAAATGAGTGTTGTTTGAAGCTGCTAAATTAGTGGTAGTTTGTTATACGCCAATAGATAACTAATATAACACACTTATACACAAATTCTTATGCATATCTCAGATTGTTTCTTTTTTTTTTTTTTCTTTTGAGACAGAGTCTCACTCTGTCACCCAGGCTGGAGTGCAGTGACGTGATCTCAGCTCACTTCAACCTCTGCCTCCCGGGTTCAAGCGATCCTCCCGCCTCAGCCTTCCAAGTAGCTGGGATTACAAGTATGCACCACCATGCCCGGCTAATTTTTGTATTTTTAGTAAAGATGGGGATTCACCATGTTGGCCAGGCTGGTCTTGAACTCCTGACCTCAAGTGATCCCCCTCCCTCGTCCTCCCAAATTGCTAGGATTACAGGCATGAGCTACCTCGTCTGGCCTCAGATTATTTCTTTAAGATGTATTTCTAGACATAGAATTACTAAGATAAAGAATTTCAGTATTTTGATTCCATATGCATTATCAAATTTTCTTCTATAAAGGTGTAACAATTTACACTCTTACTATATATCAGTTGTTTTACTCTACCTTTACCACCTCTGAATGTTATCATTTTTAAAAATAATCCTTCCAAATTCACCTGTATTTCCTTCTAGTTTTCTTATGGTTTGATTTTAAGTAGTTAACATTTTAATCCACCTAGAATTTAGGTATCAAGTATGTGGTAGGGGCTTCACTTTTTTCATTTCATCTCTCATATTATTAATATGTGTATTTTATATTGAATATTAAATTAATTATTTAATAAATCCTTTTTCCATTAATTTATGACACACCTTTTCAAAATCTAAATTTTTATATACCCTAATGTTTGTTTCTAATTCATCTATTCAGTTCTACTGATCTCATAATATTTATATTAAAGTAATATGTGTTCGAATGAACATTAAGCAGCTTCTATCGACAGACTCAAGAGTGTGGTACATTTGGACGATCAGCAGAAGAGATTTTATAAGGGAAACACAGAAACCTCCAAAAGCAAGGAAAAGTCATAACAGGACAACCAATACCTTACAAATGCATCTGAAAATTGACAGAACGGCCTGTTACTGGGCAGCCACTGTGGTCTCACTTCCATTGGCCATGTGACTTCAAAAGACTATTTGAGGATCTAGGATGGCCTATTGTAGAAAAGAACCTCAGGTTTTGGATTTCTAACAACTAAACTAGCTAATGATATATCTTCAACCTCCTTCACCCTTCTAAATATTCCCAACTATTGAGTACCTTCAGCTCCCTAAAGCTGGTTCTATTAATATTGAATTGCGTTTTCTTCCTTAGTAATATAAATTATGGCTCTTAGCTGGTTACCGAGCTAAGATGAGTTCTGTCTGAGTATGGGATAAAGATTACATTTTCCAAAATTCCTCAGAGATAGGTAAAGTCACGTGACTAAGTTCTGGCCAAAAGAATACAGGCAGGTATGTCATATGTGGTATCCAGTAAGTATCCTTCAAGAGATGAGGTTCATCCTTCACTTTTTCTTTCTACTTCCTGCTTGCTAAACTGTGGAGTGATGGTTATAATTCAGGCAGCCATCTTGAACCATAAGGTGGAAGCCACATGTTGAAGGTGAAATAACAACAACATAGAAGGACCTAAGCTCTTAATTTTCATTGTGACATCATACAAGCTCTTTACTGCTTATCTCCTATCTTTGCTTACCAAAGAGAGAAATATACTTTATCTTATTTAAGCTGTTGGTATTCCAAGTTTCTATTACTAAGCAACAAATATAATCATAAGTGATTACTACTACCCACAAGATAGAACAAAGAGTCTCTGGCTATCTCTGCTAGAAAACCCTTATTTCCTCCAGATTTCTCACATTGGAGTATTCAATACAGTCCACCAGAACCTACCTTTTATTCTCTCTTTTTCAGTGTGAGGGATAAAACTCTATGCCTTCTTTCAAGCCAGTACCAGGTTGTCTGTTTTATATGACTACATAGGTCTTTTGATTCAAACGATAGCCTAATTACCTATTTTGACATATTGTACAAACAGATTAATACAGTAGATTCTCAGTGACACAACAATATCCAGAACTTTGAATCAAAGAGCACTGACAGGCCAATAAATAAAAGGCACTGCTGTAATAAAATAGAAGCTTGGAACCAGTGTATATCAAGACAGAAAAATGTTATTGCCATCAAAGATACGTATTGTGTTCAATTTGAGTTGGAGAACAAGGGCTAGTGCACAGTTGGAGTGAAAAAGAAACAGTTGCAAGTTTTCCAATCACAGGCTGAAATGGTGGCTGTCATCTAAACATATCTCAAAGCATTTTATGGTACAGCCACATATATTATGAATAGCAATAGGAAAGAGACGACTTGGCAAGGCAGAAGGTAGGATGGTTAACATAGATGAGCCCCTTTCCATTAATACTCTTCCTTGGATGAGGCACATATGAAATCATCTATAGCTCATGAAAATATAGTTTCTGGAAATTCAAGTGCCCACAACTAGCTGAGTGTCTTTAGCTTACAGCTTTTGATCAAGCTGATTGTATTATTTTTTTCTAAATAAATCAAAACCAAATATGAATCCCTAAGAGAGAGTAAATCTGAAAATATCAAAGTATTGATTTATTACTATACAGTGTTCTATTAGTATAATCATGACACCTAAAATTGATCTTATAGATTCAAGTACTAATACAGACAACCTAGAATTCCAATTTCCAAGGCAACTATTCAGAAACTCATTGAAAACATTGCTTCTAATTCTCCTAATTAACTCACATCACTATCCAGGCCTTTTTAGTATAGTTTAACCTTATAGATGTCCTATGTATAATGACTTTGTACATCAAACAAGTTATAATTATTAAAAATATGCTCTCCTTACTATTAGTACTTCAAAAATATGTATGACTGCCAACAACAATTTCTATTAGGCGTGAGGCAATTAGAGTTAACACACTGGAATAATACAAAAGCAAATAAAAATATGGTTTTAGATAACCTGGGAATCCTTACAACAGGGATTATTTCTATAAGGCTCTTGAAAGGACAGGAAATAGCTCCCAGGACCACATGAATGAACTTTTGAGTGCTCAGGACTCCAAGATGAGCATACTGCTGTAATATTATATGTAATCTACTTTGAAATAATTCAGTACAAACAGTGTTACAAAATGTGAGAATTAAACCTAAACTACAACCTAAGGCATTGTGATATGGTTTGGCTGTGTCCCCATCAAAAATCTCACCTTGAATTGTAATCCCCATAATCCCCACCTGTCAAGGGAGAGACCAAGTGGAGGTAATTGAATCATGGGCGTGGTTTCCTTTATGCTGTTCTCATGATAGTCAGTAAGTTCTCATAAGATCTGATGGTTTTGTAAGTGTGTGGTAGTTCTTCCTTCATTCACAGGAAGGACTGCCACTTTGTGAAGAAGGTGCCTTGCTTCCCTTTCACATTCCGCCATGATTGTAAGTTTTATGAGGCCTCCCCAGCCATGCTGAACTGCAAGTCAATTAAACTTCTTTCCTTTATAAATTACCTAGTCTCAGGAAGTTCTTTGTAGCAGTATGCAATGGACTAATACACATTGTTAGCATTTGAAGTAATCAGGAGTTCACCCTCCAGGACTGGGGTTGCAACAAGACCTTCAAATATCAACATCTGAATCTGCACTAGACAGTTTGTATAGTATTACAAAGAACCTTACAAGTACATTTTCACTGCTGAAATTAGTGATGTTCAAGATACGTGTTTGGCTTGGAATTTTACACAGGCACCTCTGCCCTTCATGAATGAAGTCAAACTCTGAGCTATATGAGCTATTTCTCTCCATATCCTTGTTTGGATCTTCCTAATTATTTCTGTAGGTAATTACTATTTTCTATTTTCAACTGCCCACATTTCATGTCTGCTAAAGGGATTTCACACATTAGAGTCCTTAACTTCTAAGGGCTCAAACTCTTAAAACTACCCAGTGCTTCCCTTTACAGTTGTAGCATGAAGCCTAATATCTCTGAAAACTCCAGAGCACCCACACCTTCATTCTTCTTTCTTCCTTGTCAGGGATTGTTGTGAAATTATTGGACATCATCTTATGTTTCTTTTCTGCTTTCAAATCATAGATAAGAACATGTTTGTCATCAGGGAGAGTCACACGATGAGGTTGGAGTAGTTTTCTCCACAAAACATTGTTGAAATCAATTAAAGAATACTTAAATAAATGGAAAGATATTTCATGCTCATAAATCAGATGACTTGATATTGTTAAAATGGCAATACTCCTCAAATTAATCTACAAATTCAGTGCAATCCCTATCAAAGTTCTAAGCTGGCTTTTTGAAGAAATTAAAAAGCTTATCCCAAAATTCACATAGAAATTCAAGGAACCCAAAGACTCAAAATAATATTGAAAAAGAACAAAGTTGGAGAACTCACATTTCCCAATTTCAAAACTTGCTACAAAGCTACAACAATCGGCCAGGCGCGGTGGCTCATGCCTGTAATCCAGCACTTTGGGAGGCCGAGGTGGGTGGATCACAAGGTCAGGAATTCAAGACCAGCCTTGTCAATATGGTGAAACCCCGTCTCTACTAAAAATACAAAAAAATTAGCTTGGCATGGTGGCACATGCCTGTAATCCCAGCTATTCAGGAGGATGAGGCAGGAGGATTGCTTGAACCTGGGAGGTGGAGGTTGCAGTGAGCCAAGATAGTGCCATTGCACTCCTGCCTGGGCAACAGAATGAGACTCCATCTCAACAAAAAAAAAAAAAAAAAGAAAAGCTACAACAATCAAAATAGTGTGCTACTGGCATAGATAGAGTTATAGATATATATCAACAAATATAATTGAGAGTCTAGAAAGAAATTGTTACTTTTTTAGGCAATTTATTTTCAACATGGGTGTCAAAACAATTGAGGACTGGATTAAGAAAATGTGGCATATATACACCATGGAATACTATGCAGCCATAAAACATGATGAGTTCATGTCCTTTGCAGGGACATGGATGAAGCTGGAAACCATCATTCTCAGCAAACTATCGCAAGGACGAAAAACCAAACACCGCATGTTCTCACTCACAGGGGGGAATTGAGCAATGAGAACACTTGGACACAGGAAGGGGAACATCACACACCAGGGCCTGTTGTGGGGTGGGGGGAGGGGGGAGGGATAACATTAGGAGATATACCTAATGTAAATGACGAGTTAATGGGTGCAGCACACCAACACGAGACGTGTATACATATGTAACAAACCTGCACGTTGTGCACATGTACTCTAGAACTTAAAGTATAATAAAAAAAAAAAAAAGAATTGAGGTGGAAAGAATAGTCTTTACAACAAATAGTGCTGGGACAACTAGATATCCATATGGAAAAAATGAAGTTGAACAACTACCTCATACCACAAAAAAAAAAAAAAAAAAAAATGAACTCAAAATGTTTAAAGACCTAAATTTAAGAGCTACAACTATAAAATTGTTAGAAGAAAATATAGGTATAATTTTCATGGTAAGACAACTTATAGAATGACAGAAAATATTTTCAAATCATATATTTCATAAGGGACTTGTATACATTCTATAAAATGAATGAACCTTGAAAACAAAACCTTTCACAAACAGTGAAGGAAGTCGACCACAAAAAAGCACATAGTGTAAGACTCCATTTATGGTGTAGTGCCCACACAGGCAAATCTATAGACAGAGAACATAGGTTAGTGGTGGCCTAAGGCTCGTGGGGAGGTCACTGGGGAGGAGAAAAGAGTTGGAAAATGGAGGATGACTGCTAATGGGTACAGCGTTTTTGATGGGAACGATAAAAAAAGTTCTAAAATTGATTGTGGTGTTTGTGCAACTGTGAATGCACTGAAAACCATTGAATTATATACTTTATGAACTGGAAGCTATGTTAATAACAACTCAAAAAAGCTATTATTAAAAAGTTAGGAATGCACTTTTGAATATCCTGTCCCTAACTAAAATAAAATAAAAAGACCAAAAAAATGGTCAATTTTATGGGAAAAGAAAATTGTGTACTATTGTTACTTTAATTTTTAAGATATTTTATACCAAACACACACACACACACACACACACACACACACACACACACACACAACTCTGGTGAGCCCAGTAGGATACCTTCAAAGTAACAGACATATCAAACTCTGTTTCATCCTGTGTCCATACATTTAATGGTGAAACCTGTTTCCTGATCCAACAGGGTTAGCTAATGCTTCTGACAGAACATTGCCATTTTCTCCAAATGAATGATTCATGTAAGGTCCTTGTCAGAGCACCTGAAAAGACTTTTTAAAAAGCAGGATTTTCACTGGGTTTATAGGAAAAGAGTGTTTCAATGTTTTGTGCCTGCTGGCTAACAAAAAATGCATTTATGTGGCAGTGTTTAGTTCATAAAATATTTCATTTTTACAGTTCTTGTGATAGCAGTGTTGTAGAGTAGGAAACTCAGTTTCTATCTTTTTTTAGTTGCCAGAGGCTTCTATTTTGCCAATGTAATCTGACAATTTTGAATAGTCGATTGGCCAACTCAATTTACAACACATCAAATAAGGTATGGTGCAAGACTTCTCTGTAATTCTATATTGTACATTCTGTATTGCACAATTCTGTATTGCATTGTTCAAGATGAACACAATGCAATACAGAATTTATTTGTTTCTGTATAGAGCTGTTTGTCAAGTAATGAGTTTGACTAAATAGGAATCTCATTGACAATATTTGTAGATAAATACCTGATTTGCCACAGCTACTTTCAAAACAATGTCTCAGATATTCCAGAGATTTATAATTCTCAAGCACCAGTACTTTTAAGATTCCAATCATTTTAATTTAAAATGTACACCAATATAAATAAGGTCTTATGTTTTCCTTTTTCTGTGCTTGCTATGTGATCTTAGACAAAATTAGATACCTTTCTAGACCTCAATTTTCTCATAGTTAAAATGAGGAATTAAACTAAATGATTTAAAAATTCCATACCGGTTCTAATTATTCATAAATCCCTTCATTCAGGAACAATTTTTTGAGAACTGACCCACATTAGCCAATGCACTAGGCAAAAGGTAAAGCAACGTGAGTGGTTTATAAGACTAAACACAAGACAGATAAAATGAGAGTCTGATCTCATAAAGTCTGTGAACAGAATATGAAGTCTCATGAAAGAGATATAACCAAGGTTAAGAAAATAAAGAGCATGGCTGACTTCATTCTAAGGGAGGCTTTCAAAAATTTCATGAAGAAAGGGACAGTTGAGTTCAAAAACCTTTAAGAAGAAATGGGGCTTGGACAGACAGAAATTGAATCAGGAAGGAGTAATTATTTAGCACATGCAGACCATAGTTGAGTGCACATAACAAAGTAATATATTTCCCCCCAATTCAGCCCCAGCCCTTTCCTTGGAAATTTGAATTCATATAACTATTTTTATGTGTAAATACAGTTACAGGTTTTTCATGGACCTAAAAAATTTACCATTTGTGAAAGTCTTAATTTAAAAAAAAAAAAAAAAAAAACAGAGATAATCATGGCCTTAGACAGCTTCATATCAGTTGGCTGTTACATTGATTTTCCCTCTTGTGACAGTCACAGGCAAGACATAGAGCTGCCAATATCTCTTGGCAGACAATGACTTGAAAAGAGTGCTAGTATTTTGTATAAAGATCAGCATATGCTACTCAAAAAATAAAAAAAAAAAACTTGTCTTTTTCTGGTTCAAAAGAATGCCATTGTGGAATATCAAAATTTACTACATTATACTATGAGTAAGAAAGGTGGAGAGTCATGGGCTATTTATACATGTGTGGCCATGAAATCAAGACAAATGCATTTTATATAAATCCTTGTAGAGTTTTCTTTATAGACATACAGACATATACATACACATAAATATATGTATATGCACTATTTTATATTATCTCATTAAGTCCTCCCTACATGAATGAGGTAATGACTACAATTACTCGTTTTGTTGATGAGGAAATTAAAGCACAACAGGGTTAAATAATTTGATCAAAGTTGCTACTAGCAAATAGCAGAGCCAGATTTTGAGTCTATGGCTGTCTGATTCTAGAATATGCACTTAATTCCTCTACACCTGAGTGTCACTATCTATTTGCCTAATTAACAGAGACAGATGCAGAATTCTGCACCTGTTTCACCACAAGTATAGAAACAATATCAAGCGAACCAAAGGATGAAATGCACTTATAATAGTTTCTTCACCTGAGATTTAGTCTCCCAGGTGCAAATAATCAAAAAGCATATTTAACATACCAGGAGACTTCAATAGAAAGCTCGATGGCAAGCTGCAGATATACATTGTATAAAACCTGAAGCTTATTGAGCCATATAAGTATTTATAAGCCTGAAGATGTTAATGCTAGCAAAGGGATTAAAACAAATGAGATGGTACTTTAAAATATTCCCTGGAGAGATTAAGAAAAATAAAAGCTGTCATTGGGAAATACACACACACACACACACACACACACAGATACCAACACACAGAGAGAGACAGAGAGAGAGAGAGGCAAAGATAATTTTTAAAGTCAGAGGCTATTAAGCACAGTTCTCAAAAACTGAATTGTTACTAAAAAAAAAATATTTTGGCACGCAGGAAGCAATAAAAAAAGTATCCGAATAATAGTAACGGTTGTAAAATCTTCCAAGAATTCAACATTTGAAGTAGCTGACAAAGAATAGCTGGTATATTGGAAACTGTCAGAACTAATAAAATTTGGTGACTAGCATTATAAAGTCAGAAGAACTGGTAAGCATGTTTACTGATTTACTCAAATTATAAATAAAAGAAAACTGAAAGATTAAATATCTTGATATTCAAATACCTAGAGAAAAGAACTGAAATTTTGGGGAAATATTAGATAGTAAAAATATAATTGCAGTTCAGAGACTTCCTGAATCTATGTGTAGATTATTTTCTATGATAAATAAGTATCAGTGTTAATGCAAATAGCATCCTCAAGGTAAATTTTTCTATTTCTACTACTAAAAGCATCCTATAGATAAAATGAGAGGTCTGATCTCATAAAGTCTCTAAAATCTCTAAAATGAACACTTTATTTAAATAAAAATTCTAAAGTCTCACAAAGTCTCTAAAATAGGTGAAAAATACATGATTTTGATAGCAATAATTATGTATATATTTATAAGCATGATGCTCCCAAAAGAAGTTGTATCAAGACTTTTGGCCAATTGATTGGTCATACTATCATTATACAACCATCATTTAATCTGAAATTATAAAATATAGTAACAATGAAAGCCAGCATTGAAAAATTACATGAAGGTAAAAAAATTACCTATATTTCAGAGTAAAAAGAGAAGACAGTAGAATCTCTAAATAAAATGGATAATAGACACACTTTTAAAACATAGGAAGGCCAATACTTAATTGTTATTGTGGCAACTGAAAATGGAGTCCTATAAGCCTAAATCCAATCTCTGCATTCTCTGCTATGATTCATGTGCTTTCAGCTAGTTACATAAAACTCCAAACTTCACTTTAATAATCTGTTTTAAAAAAGTGATAATAGCATGCAGAAATAAATTGAAGTAAAATATCAAGGGCTTTCCCAGAATGCCTGGCCCATAGTAATGCCAAACAATTTTTAGCTATCTTCCTCCCAGAAAGAACTTTCTGTTCAAAGTTCTTTCTTCTGGAAAATTGGAAATGTGGTATAAGTTATAGCCTTTGAGAAGCTTGTAGCCTTGTTAGAGTGATGAAATATATACTCAGGGAACAGTTAAAGATTATGAGCATTTTATAATAAATATAAGTACTAACTGTTCAAAAAACAGAGAAATCAAAGAAGGCACAAATTGTGGTTAACTATAAGACTACAAGAGCAGATAAGACCTAAAAAGGATCCTGATGTACAAGCAGGTTTGGATACGTGAAGGGGAAGGAGGAGCCTTTTCCAAGCCACAAGAGCAATAGGTCTGGAAATTGACCCTCCATTTTCCTGGCACAATCCAGCCAACCCAAAGCTTAGCTTCGGGGAGCAACAGTACCAGACACCATCTGCTTGTCAGACTTAGCTCAAGGGGGCTTTCATCTCATCTCAGTCAGCTTTACCAAATCCCCCTTCCCAATGCATTTGCCTGCCAAGGTCGTCACACTCTCCAAAACTACTTCGTGCCTTAATGAAATTTACGAAGAGAAACATCAAAATTTGTTATTCTGAATCAAGAGGTTGGGCATGTATCAGAATTCCTGGGGGACAGAAGAGCACGTGAGGAGGATCTAGCATAGGTAATTCTGATACCCCACACTCTAAGAACATCTGACATAAATTTTATGCTAAAGAAATCAACAAGAGTCAAACACTAGCAAGACATCAATAGAAGTCAGACATATGAATAGATGTGGAGGCAAAACAGACAGAATAGCAGGAATCAATGATGTGCGGTCATCATAAAGAGCTGAAGAACATCTCAGGCCAATGGCATCTGTGTGGAATATTAAAAAATTGATATATGGCCCCAGAATACCAATATTTTATTTAGTACTTTTCAACAGAGTGTGACCTATGCAGCTGAAATTACCAGGCTTCTCTTTCCAAGTGAAAAAAGTATGCATTCAATCTTTTCCCATCCTAAAACAGGATTATAAATGACAATAGACCTCTCAAAATGATGGCTTCAGTTACACAAAAATCAGTCTTATATACAATGTGGAGATGTCAGTTGGTCCTGTATCTGAGATTCAGCCACAGCCACATACAGGTTATCAGGCAAGGTGTGCAAAAATGGTGATCATGACAGGTAAGTGTTTACAAAATGAGAGTTCCCTCCCCCGCAGAGGGAACAGTATACAGAGGTGAACAGAGATGCTATACATAGCTCCCACTAACTGATATGCCTATCAAGTATGTTTCCATCCTAAAATGAATGCAAATTGCCCTGAGTACTTTTTAGCCTAAATTTAGATGTAAAAATATGGTAATGGATGTGCTTTCTTTCATATCTAAATATATTGCTGCTGACCCTGCATTATTAGGGCACACACTTGAGGCCAGCTCCCCCAGTGTCACTGATGGATTTGCAGGTCACCTATAACCAATAGCAGAAATCAAAACAAAACAAATCAACCTAACCAGAAATGGAGCTTATGGAGGTTACAGTGAGATTCTAGCAATTTCTTCACCCCTGAACTTATCCCCATTCCATTGCCACCCCTAAGACTTGGAAATCAGGGTAATAACATTGTCCTTTGAGAGTTCAGCTCTAATATTAACACACAGTTGGACTGAGCAGAGAGATGCCAAGTTACTTTTGAGATAGAATGGCCTTTGGATCTACAGGATCTCACTAGGTGCTGAGATGAAGCGAATATTTTCAACCTTCCACACGAGAGAATTTTCAGTTTTCTGGCTCAGGTTCCCCATAAGTAAAGCTCACCCTCTAAGTGGCTCACCCTCTAAGTGGCTTATTCTAGGCTTACAGTGTTGCAGAAAAGGGACAATGCAAACAAAAAAAACAGGAAAGTAAGGCCAAGAGTAAAATGGAAGGATCCTTGCTTGCTAGATGAATGCCCAAGCTCCTATTCTTCCTTTCATATGAAGAATTTGCACATGGCATTAAAGTGTTGGAAAAACCTTTGGATAAAACAGAAGGAGAAGAAGTCAAGTAAAGATCTGCAGATGGACCAAAATGTCAGATTTAACAAAAGTTTGGGGGTTTCACATGAGAGTCTCCGAGAAAATTGAAGGATGCTAAAGAACTGCGAAAGAAAGAGAAAGAGTTTTGAAAAGTGTTTTTCTGAGTTTTAATTTGTGTCTTATTACTGTTCTGTGAGAGATACAGAAAAAGAAATAATATTTTCAAAGATGATTTTTGTAAAGGTGACTATATGCATAGAATGAGTCACCTGAGACCCAAAGAAATTTTCATATCTATAATCTGATTAAATATATTAAGATATGTAAAAAAGATTACTTTTTAATGTAAAGCTTATCAAAAGTAGGACTTTAAAAAGTAGGACTAGTCAGGCATGAAAACATATGAATCTAAAAAGGAGATGCTCCAAGGCTGGTGCCTAAAAGCCTGCTATAAGACCTGCCCAAGAAAGGAGCGTTGGCCCAAGGACTGCCCTCTCTGGTTCCTGGAACAGATCACTGCTTTTGATGACCTAATGATTTGGGTTATGACAGTGTGATGTCATCCATATTTAAATCCTGTAAATGATCCTCCTTGTTCTGTCTCCATTCTCATCAAACAATATTTTATATCCTGCCTAGGGGGTCTCAATTTTCCTACCCTATGGTACCTCAATTAGAATTTCTCATTTGAAAAGCAACAGAAAACCCAAGTCAAAGTTGTCTAAAGACTAAGGAAACACACATATAAAAATAGCTAAAATTAAAAATATTAATAACACAAAATGTTGGCAAGGATGCAGAGAAACCAAATCAGTAATCTATTCCTGGTGGGAATGTAAAATGGCACAGCCACTCTGGAATACAGATTGGAAGTTTCTTTTAAAACTAAAAGTGGACTTACCATATGACCCAGCAACTACATCATTAAGCATTTATTCTAGAGAAATGAAAACATGTTCACACAGAACTTTGTACACAAATATTTATGACAACTTATTTGTGAGAACCCAAAACTGGAAACTACTCAAATGCCCTTCAATGGGTAAATGGTTACATAAACTGTGGTGGGTTCATACATAGAATACTACTCAAAATTAATAAGGAATGTTAATACATGCAACAATTTAGATGAGCTTGAAGACAACTATACTGAGTGAAAAAAGGCATTCTCAACTGGTTGTATACTGTATAATTCCATTTATATAATACTCTTGAAATTAAACTATGGTAATAGAGAATAGATTAGTGGTTGTGAATAGCTGAGGATGAAGGATGGGAGTCTAGTTGGCTACAAGAGGTAACACAAAGGAGCCTCATAGGGATGGTGCAGTTATGTGTCTTAATTTTGGTGGTAGTTACATAAAGATACCTATGTAATTGAAGTTCATCAAACTGCACACTCACGCATGAACACAAACACATGTGATGTATGTATAACATAAAATCAGAATGTGTTCATGGATTATACCAAGGTCAATTACCTGGTTTTAATATCATACAATAATTATGCAAAATAACATTAACGTTGTGAGAGGCTGAGTGAACGGCACACGGGCATTTTTATCCATTTAATTGTTACTTGCTATAAATCTATAATTATTTCAAAATAAAAAGTGAAAGAAATACTAATTCAAAACCTATGTTTCTTTATTCCCACTGATTTATTATATACAATGTCAATAGGAAAATTGAATTGAAAGAGAAATTTGGGCCTAATAGGTAAATAAATAAATAGAGTTATTGGTTCAAGTGAATGGAAATCCAAACACAGTGTGGGCTTCAAGTTTGGCTGACCCAACAGCTTAATGTGTCACTGAGGACCTATTTTCTTTTCATTTCTATATATTTCCTTCTTCAAAGACTGTTTCATTCTGAGTAACATTTGGGGCAATGTGTTCCATTGTACATGTTCAGTGGAATGGAACATATTTCTAAGATTCCAAGAGGGATTCAAAAATTCTTCCTGACTGGACTGCTTAGGTAAGGAAATCACATATTCTGATTCCTCAGACCATTCAAATTTCCTATTTGTCTGAAATTATTGTTATTAATGCCTCTCCCTTTTCAAATGCCTTAATAGAATATGTTATTTTCTCATTAGGCCAAACATGGTCTACACTGAGAACTGATCTTCTGGACTCCAAAGGCAAGTTATGGCTTCCCAGCCAAACTTCAAGTATTACTGGGAAGGTATTACTGGTTGCTGAGTTAGCAATTAAAATTTTCCACTAGATATGAACCATTATGTTTCTGGTGGAAAACTAATAAATTGGCCTTCTGCTTCATACATTAATTTCTATGAGCTTGATTAATGTGAAACATACCTGAAAAATAAATTTGTTTTCAGTGCTCATAATTTTGGAAACTGAGCCTCTAAAACTGATATTTGGTCACTAGTAAATTCATGAAGATGATGAATACTACTTGGAAAATAGCCAGCTGGCTTTTCCCTAGAGATTCTAACTTTGTTGTTGCATATTTTCTCCATTGTTACACGTTTGTTTAAAAATCTTAATTAAAAATGAAGGGAAGGAATAAGCAAATATCCTGTAAAGTTAAAACAGAGGAGATAGTCTCTTTGAATATTTTAAGTGGCATAAGCAAAAAGCTGCTAAATTGTTGTGTAAAGAATGAAATTCAACATACTTACTAAAAATAATGCAACAAATACTTGTAGGTCTAAGCCAAATTGCTCATGCATATCCTAAAAGAATAATATATCCTGTTAAAATTATATTATCTTCCTGTCAGAAGGAAATTATTAATTATTTAGAGCCATGAATACATTTTTAATATTTGTTTATGTTGAGCTTTGACACATACTTTTTTTATTTTTAAAACAAGGTATCTCCAATTTGATAGTCAGATATAAATTATTACATGGCAGATTAAGAACATTAGAAAAGGTGCTGAACCTCAATTCTCTCACCTTGAAAGTACCTGGATACTGCAACTGTCTCATAATGGACTCCCTTAATTCCAACCCTACACGTTTCTGTTTCTTTATAAAGTTACAAGTTCATCAACCTATCCTAGAAACAGAACCAAACTGACTCTGTAAGCCCCCTTTATTTACCTACAAACTTGCTCTTGCCTTATGAATTCCATCCCTGCTATGCTGTCCTATCTTACTCATCTATGACCGAGTCTTTACTTTCTAATGGCTTTGTCTGTCTGTGCTAAATTGTAGAAACCCAACTTTGCCAAGGAAGAGAGTTCTTGGGAGAACTTGAGATCTCTCTGGCATCTGGGGTCATACACGAACAAAAAGACTGACAACAGCTTCTCATCTGGAAAATGCTAAAAGCTGGAGGTTGGCCAGTGTGGCCTCTCAATGGAAAAACAGAGAGAGGGTAGCAGTGGGAAATCTTACACTGTGATTATTTTGTGTGGCTAAAATGCAGAAGTGTTTTGTGATCCAAGTAGATCCCATAGAGAGTAGCTAGGCTCAAGCTATTTTGAATTTATTTTGCACAAGAGGGTGGCCAACAGATGTCAGAGAATCCAGCTCATCAACAATGCATTTCATGAGAGGGGTTGTTCTAAGAGTTCACTGGAATATGTTGCTTATATCACAGAACTATCTACCATGGGAATTTTTCAGAATATCCATAGAAACCATGTCCATACCCAATTTAATAGCCAGGCTTTTGATGCCTGCTATGTAGGCAGATTACAGTAGTACCAGTAAGACCATTACTCTTGTTCCTCTAATACTTCTTTTCCCTCCCAGCCTCAAAAGAGCCAAAGCAGCAAAGAAGAGATGGGAGGACGAGTGAAAAACAAAACAAAACAAAACGAAACGAAAAATAGGCCACACACACCTCCTTCCCTGTGGCAAGTCCCAGTCAGGGGTGAAAGTCACGAAGGGAAGAAGAATTTTGAATTTAATGTGAGCTTAACATTTACACTTAAAATGGACAAGACTTTTTAATGTCTGAAAATGAACTGTTATTATGGAAACCATACTCATAATAGGAAATAACAGAAAGGCTAAGACACCTTTCCAAGATATCATTAGGGGCAGGGAAAAGAGATTTGAAGGTAGTAGTTGGTCAAAAATAAAGCCATTTTCTGTCTGAACCCCACCAATTCCAGATTGTTCCATTAAACAAGGAATACTCTCATGCACACATACACATAGTATTCGGACTGATTTTTTTCATTTACTACTATATCATGAATAATTCTCATAACATTAAATATCCACATCCTTTTTCTGACTTTGTAATATTCCTTTTCAAAACTACACTGTAATATACTTTACTGATTCCTTATTATTGGACATTTAGGTTATTTCCCCTAAGTTTGTGATTACAACCAATGCTATAATAAATAACTTTATATTAAAGATTTGCCTGTAACCATGATTCATTCTTTGGAACAAATCTCTCAAAGTGAAATTATTAGATCAATGAGTATAATCATTTTTAAAGCCTTGGATATATGTTGCCAAATTTCAAAATGGATAATTTAATAAATGTATATTTAATTAATATCTATATCAATAGCTTCTCAAATTCTGCTAAATTTATATGCATTTTGTCAAAATTAAAAGTTAAAAATAGAATATTTTAGATAACAAAAATTACGTTGTATAGCATTTAGCTAAAGAAAATATTCAATGTTAAATTAAAATTCAAATTTTCAATAAATGATCAAAGTAATCATTTATGAAAATAAACAATTTTAAAAAACATAATAAATACAATATAATAAATAATTCAAATCTACTTGTAAACTGCCAACTTCAAAATAATAGTCCCCTACATATTTATTTAACTTCTGGGCTTTCGGGTAAAGTTGTTTTAATGATACCCACTCTGGATATCTATTTGAAATTTCCTCACCTAGAAACCTAAAGAACAAGGTCTTTCTTCCATGAGCAAAGGCTTTTTTGGTAATAGATAGGCTCCACGAATACTTGGGTCAAAAATGAAAGTCACACCCAAATGATCAAAATAATCAGACTGCAGTACAGCCATGTGTGTTTTCTGAGGAAAGAAAATATCTGTGATGAGATATGGTTAAACTGGCTAAGTGCCAAGCATAAAGTGTTGTCATGTTTTCTGAATGTAAACAGAATAGTTCAATAATCATAATTATTGGTCTGTGAGCAACAGCAGCAAATGTTTTAAAATTAATATTGTTTATAAGCTATGCGTAAAGTATTCTCACATATACCATTTCACTTGAATGTCATAACACACCTACAAGGTAGATTGTATTATTTTTATTTTTTGTAAGTGAGAAAACTAAAGCTCAAAAAATTAGTTGGCTCACTCATAGACAAGCAGCTCTGGAACAAACATAGCCAGGAGTCAAAACTGTACCTTAATTTTAAGTTCAGACTTTTTCTACCATGGCACTGTGCCTCATGGTAAATTTATTTATTTGTTTGTTTGTTTAAGGAATAACTTATTGAACATCACTGTGTGCCAGGAATTGTTGCCAATGCTGGTCCACAATGGTAAAGATAACAGAAAAAAATCCCTTCCCTCTTGTATCTTGTGATCACTGGCAGGAAGTTGAGGAAGAGAGAGATAACAATTAAAAAATATTTTGTAATATCTCAGGGAAAAGATAGTGCTGTGAAAAACAAATCTGCATTAGAGTAGACAGAGTGATTAGAGGTGCTGATATGGTCTGGATCTGTGTCCCTGCCCACATCTCATATTGAATTGTAATCCCAGTGTTGGAAAAGGGACCTGATGGGAGGTAATTGGATCACAGGGGCGGATTTCTCATAAGTGGTTTAGGACCATCCCCATTGGTACTGTGCAGTGAGTGAGTTCTCACGAGATCTGGTACTTCTCCCTTCTCCCTCACTCTCTCCTGCTCCAGCCACTTGAGGTGCAATCTCTGCCTTTGCCTTCCACCATGATTATAAGTTTCCTGAGGCCTCCCTAGAGGCAAAAGCCACTATGCTTCCTGTACATCCAGTGGAACCGTAAGCCAATTAAACCTCTTTTCTTTATAAAATACCCAGTCCCAGATATTTCTTTATAGCAATACAGGAGCAAACTAATACAGAAATTCATATTGAGAAGTGGGGCATTGCTATAAAGATACCTGAAAATGTGGAAGCAGCTCTGGAACTAGGTAATGGGCAGAGGTTGGAAGTTTGGTTGGCTCAGAAGAAGACAAGACGATGAGGGAAAGTTTAGAATTTCCTAGTGGTTTGTTGAATGCTTGTGACCAAAATGCTGATAGTGATATGGACAATGAAGTCCAGGCTAAGGAGCTCTCAGATGGAAATGATGAACTGATTGGGAACTGGAACAAAGGTCACTTTTGTTATGCTTTAGCAAAGAACTTAGAGGAATTGTGCCCTTGCCCTATGGATCTGTGGAATTTTGAAATAGAGAGTGATTATTTAGGATATCTGGTGGAAGAAATTTCTAAGCAGCAAAGATTTCAAGAATTGACCTGCCTCCTTCTAACAACCTATGCTTATAGGCATGAGCAAAAAAAAAAAAAAATTGACCCGAAACTGGAACTTATATTTTAAAAGGAAGGATAATGTCAATGCTTAGAAAATTTACAGCCCAGCCATATGGTAGAAAAGAAAAGCCTGTTTTCAGGGGAGGAATTCAAGCAGGCTTC
Source organism: Piliocolobus tephrosceles (assembly GCF_002776525.5). Taxonomy (NCBI): domain Eukaryota; kingdom Metazoa; phylum Chordata; class Mammalia; order Primates; family Cercopithecidae; genus Piliocolobus; species Piliocolobus tephrosceles. Next base: position 55,094,372 of record NC_045437.1, on the reverse strand, counting down.
AGAAATTTGAATAAATAAAAAGGAGCCAAGTGCTAATATCCAAGACAATGAGGAAAAGGTCTTGAAGGCATTGAAGACACCATCCTGGCAGCCCTTCCAATCACAGACCCAGAGGCCTATGAAGGAAGAATAGTCTCATAAGTCAGGCCCAGGGTGCTACCACTCTACACATCCTCTGGACACTGCTTCCTGCATTCCAGTCACTTCAGCTCCAGGCTAAAAGTGTCCCAGGCACAGCATGAGCCACTGCTTCAGAGGATGCAAATGGTAAGCCTTGGAGGTTTCCACATGGTCTTAAGCCTCTGGGTCCACAGACTGTAAGAGTTGAGGCTTGGGAGCCTGCACCTAGATTTCAGAGGATGTATGAAAAAGCCTGGATATCCAGGCAGAAGCCTGCTGCAGGGGTGGAGCCCTCATAAGAAGCCTCTACTAGGGCAATGTGGGGTAGGAGGATGTGATGTGAAGTCCCCACACAGAGAACCTACTGGGCACTGCCTAGTGGATCTGTGAGAAGAAGGCCACCATCCTCCAGACCGCAGAATGTTAGAACCACTGACAGCTTGCACCATGCACATTGAAAGCCACAAGCACCCAACACCAGCCCACAAGAGCAGCCACAGAGGCTGACTCCTGCAAAGCTACTGAAGTGGAACTATCCCAAGGCCTTGTGAGCCTACCCTTGCATCAGTGTATCCTGGATGTGGGATGTGAAGTCAAAAAAGATTATTTTGGAGCTTTAAGGTCTTATAACCTTAAACTTGCTGGGTTTCAGACTTTCTTGCGATCTATAGTCCCTTCCATTTTCAGGTCTTTCTGAATAGCAATGCAAAAACAGACTAATACAGATACTATTTAAGATTCAGTTCTTAAGGAAGTTCTCTTGGATGAGCTTGACTATTGAGCAGAGACCTGACTCTGAGAAATCAAGCTAGGAAGATATCAGGGACAAGATAATTCCATGAAGTGTGTGGGAATCCCCTTTTTAACACGAGTTACTCTTCTTGCAGGATAACTAATAACAGTCTTGCTTTCTATTAGCTTAATAGTTATTTCTAGAGGCAGGGAAATGCATTTGTTTAAATAAATAAGACTTATTGAAAGAAGGCAAAGATTAAATAGCATATTCACCACCCAGATGCAAAAAGTGAAAGCTTCTGGGACTTCTACCTCTAACTAGTATGGTTTTTAAATACTCATAACTTTTTCTTGCCAGACAGCATTGGAGAACTCAGTTTTTGTTTTTTTTTTCAAGAAAATATTGCAAATTATTCACAGTTTCAGATTAATTTAATTTTATCCACAATCTTGCAAATATCTTTTAAAGACATTTACTAAGAGATAAGAAGGGGTTTCTTAAATATATCTTTTTTTCTTGTGTTTTGTCCATTTTTACTGCATCTATCTTTTTGTTTTGTTTTGTTTTGTTGAGACAAGGTCTCACTTTGTCACCCAGGCTGGGTGCAGTGGCAACATCACAGCTCACTGCAACCTCAAATTCTGTGCTCAAGTGATCCTCCCACCTCAGCCTCCTGGTTAGCTGGGGCTATAGGTATGTGCCACCATACCTGGCTATTTTTTTTAAGACACAGGGTCACGCTATATTGCCCAGGCTGGTCTGTAACTCCTGGCCTCAAGTGATCCTCTCAGCTTGGCTTACCATGGTGCCGGAATTACAGGCATGAGCCACATGATTGGCCTCATTTTTATTGATCTTAAAAAAAGATTATAAGCATTCTCCACTAGATGTCATAAATCCTCAGCATCAGGTAATGAGGTATAATATTACATACCTATTGCTTAGTATGAGATATTAGAGCTCTTGATTATCCAATTACTTGGATAAATGAAATAAAGAAGATTATTATCCCTAATAATTTAGGGAAAGCTTTATAGAAATAATTGTTGGAGATACTAAATGAAAGAATGGTGAAGAGATGACAAAGCTTTAATTTTCTTATATGGAAGACCTTATGATGTAGGGTCTGTGTAGCTGCTAAAATCCAGGAACATATTATTGCTACCTTTTTTAGAGTTCTTACTGTGGAACAGGTCATATGCTAAGCACTTCACCTGCATTGTGGCCAAACCCCCTAACAGTCTTCTGAAGTAATTACTATTAATACGGTTCTCCTTCTACTGATAAAGAGAGGCTAACTTAGCCTACCCAATGTCCTATAACTAGTAAATGGCACAGCCATGATTTGAATTCACTGCTACAGCACAGGCTGTCACAGAACCTGCTAGACTGACTTTCTATCAGAGTCTTATTTCCAGCCTCTCTACTGGTGTTCTAACAACCAGGAAGTTGACTAAAAGCAACATCAGATTAAACAGTCACACATAATCCATTGTCCTCAATTCAAGAAACCTCAAGATAGGAAATGGAGCAAGATTATGGAATAGAAAGCTCTACCAATTGTCCCCTCTGCAAGGACACCAAGTTAACTATCTACACACACCACACACACACACACACACACACACACACACACATACACACACAGAAGAAAAAAAAAAAACCTTTATAAGAATCAAAAATTAGGTGAGCACTCATAGTACCTGGTTTTAACTTCATATTATGGAAGGAGTCACTGAAGAGATAGAGAAAAACAGTCCTGAATCACTGACACCACCTCTCTCTTACCCCTGGCAGCAGCTGTGTGATGAGGAGGGCATCTCTGGACACTGAGGAGGAACACATCAATTGTGAGGCATTGAACTCAGTGAGGTTCTGTTAGAGCAGAAAGGAATATTGGACCAAATTTAACTGACAGCCACCCACAAAGGGAGTATTTAAAGCAGACCTAGCCAGAGAGGAATCACCAATCCCTGTGGTCCAAACTTGAGTACCTGCAAACCTTGCCACCGAGGGTTACAACATTCTGTGTCTTCAAATAAACTTGAAAGGCAGTCTAGGCCATAAGTACAACAGTCAGGTGAGTCCTAGTGCTCAACTAGGCCCAGAGGCAATGGACTTGGAGGACACGCAACCTACTGAGACACCAGCTAGGTCAGCCAAGGGAGTACTGGCATCACCCCACCCCTAACCCTAGGCTGAACAGCTCGTATCTCCAAAGAAGATCACTTCCTTCTGCTTGAGAAGAGGAGATGGGAGAGTGGGGAGGACTTTGTCTTGCATCTAGAATTCCAGCTTGGTGACAGCAGGATAGGGCACCAGCCAGATTCATGAAGACCTTATTCCAGGCCCTGCCTCTCAGATGACATTTATAGGCATACTATGGGCAAAAAGTGAACCTGTTATCTTAAAGGAAAGGATCCAGTCCTCCCAGCATTTATCACCTGCTTACCGAAGAGCTCTTGGACCATGAATAACCAGCAGTAATACCCAGATAATACATCAAGGGCCTTGGGTAAGCCTCTGATACTTGCTGGCTTCAGGTGAGGCTCAGCACATTACCAGCTGTAGTGGTTACAAGAAAAAAACTCCTTTAGTTTGAGAAAACCTGAGGGAAATATGAAGGGGACTTTGTCTTACATTTTAGGTACCAGCACAGCCACAGGGGGTGTGGAGCACAAAGCGGGATGTTAGGACCCTCAGTTTCAGAACATGACTCCTGGATAGCATTTCTGGACCTGCTCTGGGCCATATGGGAGCCCATTGCCTTGAAGACTGAGTCCAAGGCCAGGCAGCATTCACAACAAGCTGTCTTAAGAGCCCTTGGACATTAAGGAAATATCGGTGGTAGTCTGGCAGTACTCCTCATGGCCTGGGGTGGCAATGGCTATGGGGTGAGGCTCCTCTGCCTTTGGAAAAAGGAGAGAAGAGTGAGAAGGACTGCATCTTGTGGCAAAATGCCAGCTCAGTCACAATACAATAGAACACCAGGTGGACTTCTAAGGTTTTTGACTCTAGTCCCTGATTCTTGGATGGCACTTCTGGATACACCTGAGGCCTGGGTGACCTTGCTGCCTTGAAGAGAAGAAAACGGGCTGGATATCTTTTCCACCTGCTGATTAAAGAGCCCCAGGGACTTGAGCAAACATAGGCAATAGCCAGGGAGTGGTTACAGCAGACCTTGGGTGAGACCCAGTGCTGTTCTTGCTTCAGGGCTGACCCAGAACAGTCATATTAGTGATGGTGGAGAGACGGGTGCTGTATATTTCCACCCCCAGATTTGGGTGGCTCAGAACAGACAGAGAAACTGCATGTTTGGGGGAAAGTAAGAAAAGAGAACAAGAGTCTCTGTCTGAAAATCCAGAGAATTCTCCCTGACCTGGTCCAAGACCATCAAGGCTGTACCTCTATGAGTCTGCAAGAACAACAGTGTTACTAGGCTTACCGTGTCCCCTAAAGCAGATAGAGCTTAGATCATAACATCCAACTCCTTTCAAATATCTGAAAAGCTTTCCCAAATAAAATGGCTACAAATAAGCCCAGACGGTGAAGACTACAATGTATACCTAACTCCTTAATGCCCAGACACTGAAGAACATCCATAGCATTAACATCATCCAGGAAATCATGACCTCACCAAGTGAACTAAGTAAGGCACTGAAGCCCAAACCTAGAGAAACAGAGACATGTGACCTTTCAGACAGAGAATTCAAAATAGCTGTGTTGAGGAAACTCAAAGACATTCAAGATAACACAGAGAAGGAATTCAGAATTCTATCAGATAAATTTAACAAAGATTGAAATATCTAAAAAGAACCAAGCAAAAATTCTGGAGCTGAAAACTGCAATAGGCATACTGAAGAATGCATCAGAGTCCTTTAATAGCAGAATTGATCAAGGAGAAGAAAGAATTGGTGAGCTTGAAGAAAGGCTATTTGAAAATACACAATCAGAAGAGACAAAAGAAAAAGGAATAAAAAACAATGAAGCATGCATAAAAGATCTACAAAATAGCTTCAAAGGGACAAATCTAAGAGATATTGGCTGTAAAGAGGACCTAGAGAGATAGGAGTAGGTTTATTCAGAGGGATAACAGAGAACTTTCCAAACTGAGATAAAAATTTCAATATCCAAATATGAAAGGGTTATAGAACATTAAGCAGACTTAACCCAAAGAAGTCTGCCTTGAGGCATTTAATAATCAGACTCCCAAAGGTCAGCAACAAAGGATCCTAAAAAAAATAGAGAAGAAACAAATTACCTACAGGAGAGTTCCAATATGTCTGGTAGTAGACTTTTCAGTGGAAACCTTACAAGCCAGGAGACAGTGGCATGACATATTTAAAGAGCTGAAAGAAAAAAAATATTCACCCTAGAATAGTATATCCAGTGAACATATCCTTCAACTACGAAGAAGAAATAAAAAATTACTCAACAAACAAAAGCTCGGGGATCTCAATACCAGATCCGTTCTATAAGAAACACTATAGGGAGCACTTCAATCAGAAAGAAAAGGACATTAATGAGCAATAAGAAATCATTTGAAGTTTCAAAGCTCACTAGTAATGGTAAGTACACAGAAAAACACTGAATATTATAACACTGTAGCTGTGTTGTACAAACTACTCTTATCCTAAGGAGAAAGAATCAATGATGAACAAATCAAAAATAACTATAGCAACTTTTCAAGACATAGTACAATAAGATATAATTAGAAACCACATAAAGTTAAGAAGTTGGGGGATGAAGATAAGGCATAGACTTTTTATTAGTTTCCTTTTTGCTTGTTTGTTTGTGCAAATAGTGTCAAGTTGTTATCAGGTTAGAATAATGGTTTATGAGATAATATTCACAAGCCTCATTGTAACCTCAAACCAAAAAATATACAATGGAGACACAAAAAGTACAAAGCAAGAAACTAAATCACATCAGAAGTGAAAATCATCTTTACTAGAGGAAGACAGGAAGGAAAGAAAGACAGAAGAGAAGAACAGAAAATAACCAGAAAACAACAAAATGGCAGGAGTAAGTTCTTACTTATCAATAATAGTAGTAAATATAAATAGACTAAACACACCAATCACAAGACATAGACTGACCAAATTGATGAAAAGACTAGACTCATTGATTTGTTGCCTACAAGAAACACACTTCACCTATAAAGATACACATAAACTGAAAATAAAGGGATGGTAAAAAATATTCTATGCCAATGGAAACCAAAACAGAGAAGGAGTCATTATGCTTATTTCAGACAAAATAGATTTCAAGACAAAAACTATAAGAAGAGACAAAGAAGGTCACTATATAATAATAAGGGGGTCAATTCAGCAAGAGGATATAACAACTGTAAATACATATGTGCCCAACACTGGAGCACCCAGATATAGAAAGCAAATATTACTAGAGCTAAAGAGAGACATAGGCCCCAATACAGTAATAGCTGGAAACTTCAACACCCCACTTTCAGCATTGGACAGATCATCCAGACAGAAAATCAACAAAGAAACATGGAACTTAATCTGCACTATATACCAAATATATCTAATAAATATTTACAGAACATTTTATCCAAGAGCTGCAGAATACACATTCCATTCCTCAGTGCATGGATAATTCTCACGGATAGACCATATGCTATGTAACAAAGCAAGTCTTAAAACATTTTTTAAATACCAAAATAATATCTAGCATCTTCTCTGATGACAATGGAATAAAACTAGAAATAAATAAAACTGAATTTTGGAAACTATACAAATACATGGAAATTAGTATGCTCCTGAACGTCCAATGAATCAATAAAGCAATTAAGAAAATTGAAAATTTTTTTGAAACAAATGATAATGGAAATACAACATACCAAACTTATGGGATACAGTAAAAGCAGTACTCAGAGGGAAGTTTATAGCTATAAGTGCCTATGTCAAAAAAGAGGAAAAACTTCAAATGAACAATCTAATGATTCATCCTAAAGAATTAGAAAAGCAAGGGCAAACCAAACCCAAAATTACTAAAAGAAAAAAAAAATAAGGATTGGAACAGATATAAACAAAATTGAAATAAAAAAAAAAAACACAAAAGAACAATGCATGAAAAAGTTGATTTTTTGAATAGTTAAACAAAATTGACCAACTTTAAGTAAGACTAACTAAGAAAAACAGAGAGAAGATCCAAATAAATAAAATCAAAATGAAAAAAGAGACATTACAACTGCAGAAATTCAAATGGTCATTAGGGTTAGTATGAGCAACTAAATGCCAATAAATTGGAAAATCTAGAATAAATGAATAGATTCCTAGACCTATACAACCTACCAAGATTGAATCATGAAGAAATCCCAAATCTGAACAGACCAATAATGAGTAACAAGATCAAAGCTGTAATAAGAAGTCTCCAGTAAAGAAAAGGCCAGGACCTAATAACAATCCTACTCAATAAAACTAATAACAATCCTACTCAAACTATTCCAAAGGCCAGACGTGGTGGCTCAGGCCTGTAATCCCAGCACTTCGGGAGGCCGAGGTGGACAGACCACTTGAGGTCAGGAGTTTGAAACCAGCCTGGCAAACATGGTGAAACCCCATCTCTACTAAAAATACAAAAATTAGCTGGGCATGGTGGAGGGCACCTGAAATCCCAGCTACTTGGGATGCTGAGGGAGGAAAATCACTTGATCCCAGGAAGTGGCAGTTGCAGTGCACTCCAGTGTGGGTGACAGAGTGAAACTCCATCTAAAAAAATTTTTTAAATAATAATAAATATAAAAAAAGATTCCAAAAAATAAAGGAGGAGGGAATACTTCTAAACTCATTTCATGGGGCCAATATTACCCTGATATCAATACTAGACAAAGATATCAATAATAAAAACTACAGGCCAATACCTCTGATAAGTATTGATGCAAAAATCCTCAACAAAATACTAGCAAACTGAAATGAGCAATATATTAGAAAAATCATTCATCATGACTAAGTGGGATGTATCTCTGGGATGCAAGGATTGTTCAACATTCAAAAATCAATCAATATGATACATCATATCAACTCAACATTCAAAAATCAATCAATACGATACATCATATCAACAGAATAAAGGACAAATACCATATAATTATTTCAATTGATGCTGAAAAACCATTTGATAAAATTCAACATCCCTTTATAAGAAAAACCCTCAAAAAACTGGGGATAGAAGGAATATACCTCAACAAAATAAAAACCATGCAAATCAGACCCATAACTAGTATTATACTGAGTGGGGAAGAACTAAAAGCCTTTTCTATAAGGTCTGGAACACAAAAGAATGCCCACTTTCAACAGTTATCCAACATAGTATGGGAAGTCCTAGCTAGAGAAATCAGACAAGAGAAAGATATAAAGGACATCCAAATTGAAAAGGAAGAAGTCAAATTATCCTTGTTTGCAGATGACATGGTCTTATATTTGAAAAAAGCTACAGACTCCACAAGAAAACTATTAGAAGTGATAAACAAATTCAGTGAAGTTCCAGGATACAAAATCAGCATAAAAAATCAATACCATTGCTATAGGCCAACAATGAACAATGTGAAAAATAAATTAAAAAGTAATCCCATTTACAATAGCCACACATAAAATTAAATACCTAGGAATTAACCAAAGAAGTAATGAAAACTATAAATCACTGATAAAAGAAATTGAAGAGGACACAAAAAGATGGAAAAATATTCCATATTCATGGATTGGATGAATTAATATTGTTAAAATGTTTATAGTACCCAAAGCAATCTATAGATTCAATGTAATTCCTATTAAAATACCAATGACATTCTTCACATAAATAGAGAAAACAAATCTAAAGTTTTATGGAACCACTAAAGATCCAGTATAGTCAAAGCTATCCTAAGTAAAAAGAACAAAACTGGAGGAATCATATTACTTGACTTCAAATTACATTACAGAGCTATAGTAATTAAAACAGCATGGTACTGGCATAAACACAGACATATGTCAATGTAACATAATAGAGAACCCAGAAACAAATCTATATACCTATGGTGAACTTATTTTTGACAAAGGTATGAAGAACATACATTGGGGGAAAGACAGTCTCTTCAATAAATGGTGCTGGGAAAACTAAACATCCACATGCAGCAGAATTAAGCTTGAGCCCTATCTATCACCATATACAAAAATAAAATTAAGATATATTAAAGACTTAAATTTAAGACTTCAAACTATGAAAACACTACAAAAAAAATTGGAAAAAATCTCCAGGATATTGGTCTGGGAAAAAATTTCTTGAGTAACCCCACAAGCACAGGCAACCAAAGCAAATGGGATTACATCAAATTAAAAAGAGTCTGAACAGCAAAAGAGATAATCAACAAAGTAAGGAGACAACCCACAGTATGGGAGAAAATATTTGCAAATTATCCATCTGATAAGGGATTAATAATCAGAATACATAAGGAGCTCAAACCAATTTTATAGGAAAAAAATCTAATAATCTGATCAAAAATATGCAAAAGATCTAAACAGACATTTTTCAAAAGACATACAAATGGCAAACAGGCATTTTAAAAGTTGCCAGCATCACTGACCATCAGAGAAATGCAAATCAAAACTACAATGAGATATCATTTCACCCCAATTAAAAGGGCTTATATCCAAAATGTGGAAGGCCAGGTTTCCATTAGCAACCAGAACAATCAGTTTCCACTAACCCTTTACTATAATGCTGGTGAATGTACAAATTAAACATTAAAGAACCTGAGTACAAGGGCTGGAATGTGAAAACAAACTCATTACAACTCAGCCTGGGTTTTCTCAGACCCTAAAGTCTGATCAAATAATAAAATCTTTCTTACACATACACGTCATACCAGGGCCCACTTAAGATTAAGAAATTTTCCAACACTCTGGAAAGCTTTCCAGACCCTAGACTCTAGTTAAAGATTAGATATAGATTGCATGAGACACTCCCACTTGTAGGTACACTCCCAGACATATGCAAAGAGCTTAGAATATATATAAGCACTGGAGAAAAATGTATAACTTTGAGTTGATCCAGTAAGTTACTCCAACCTTATCTCTATAACTAGTTGCAGAAATAAACTTCCTTCTTTCCCAGTCTGCTTGGACCATGAGAATGAGCAGCTGGATCTTGTTCTGTCCAGGTACAAAAGGCAGGCAATAACAAATGCTGGCAGAATGTAAGAAAAGGAAACCCTTGTTCACTGTTGGTGGGAATGCAAATTAGTACAGTTTGGAAGTTCCCCAAAAAACTAAAAATTGAGCTACCATATGACACATCAATCCCACTGCTAGGTATATCCAAAAGAAAGGAAATTAGTATATCAAAAAGATACCTGTACTCCAATGTTTATTGCAGCACTGTTCACAATAGCTAAGACTTGGAAGCAACCTAAATGTCCATCAACAGATGAATGAGTAAAGAAAATGTGGTCCATATACATAATGGAGTACTATTCAATCATAAAATAGAACGATATCCAGTCATTTGCAACAACATGGGTGGACCTGGAGATCATTATTTATTATGTTAAGTGAAATAAGACAGGCACAGAAAGACAAATATTCATGTTCTCACTTATTTGTGGGATCTAAATATCAAAACAATTGAACACGTGGACATAAAGAATAGAAGGAGGTTACCAGAAGCTGGGAAGGATAGTGGGGTTGGGCAGGGAGGTGGGGTTTGTTAACGGGTACCAAAAAAAAAAAAAAAAAAAAAAAAAAAAAACAAAGAATGAGTAAGAGCTCCTATTTGATAGCACAATAGGGTGACTATAGTCAATAATAACTCAATTGTACATTTTAAAATAACTTTAAGAGTATAATTGGATCATTTGTAAATCAAAGGATAAATGCTTGAGGGGATGGATACTTTATTCCCCATTATGTGCTTATTTTGCATTGCATGCCTGTACCAAAACATCTCATGTACCCCATAAATATGCACACCTACTACGTACCCATAAAAATTAGAAATAAAAAATAGAAAAGTCTCTTAATTTTCAAAGAAAGGGCAGGGAACTTGGAATACAGGAGAATACTTGCATTTTATTTTAAAAAAAACTCTCAAAATTCAGAGATACTCACCTGGATGTCTCAAGTAGTTCAGTGAGTTCAACGTATGCAAATTGGAAAGACAGATAAAGGATCAACCCCCTTTGGGAATTAAGAAAGACTTGCTGAGTTCTGGCTAAGACTAGAGCAGATTTATAAAAGGCACAGCCCTGCCCTACTGCTTGACTGAATGATGGGAGGCAAAAGACAATGACTCTGTCCTTCCCAACAAGATGCCTGTGACATAGTCAGCACTCACCTGTTGAGGAAAGGAAAGGGGACAGAGCAGAAACCCCTACAAAGAAGATAAACCTAGAGAGAGGATAAGACTTAAAAGCACTTACAGAGTAACTCATCACCCAGTACAGAACTGGCATAGGCTATTTCAGCCATCCTGAGGCCCCTGAGCCAACTTCAAAGGCAGGAGAAAGCAGTGGGTAATCCCTGACTGCTGAAAGCCAACCTAGACTCAAGCCTGAATAGCTTTCACGGCAGATCGTTGCTTCCCTATCAATACATGGTGTGACAGTGTCTCTTCTAGGCTCTGAGGAAGAGTTCTGACAAGCTTTTATCATGCATTAATTTATTGTCTTTCTCCTGAAAAGAAATATTTTCCTGACAAGTTAAAAATCTCTCTGCAATAAAAATGCCTTCAGCCTTTCTAAGCCATCACTGTATTTAAAGATTATGTTCTGGAAAGATGCTGAATCGAAGTCTCACAGACATTTGCCAGGCCAGCATCTGCCCATCACCCAGAAGCTGCAGTTATTACTTAACATTCCAAGTGGGATATAAGTGTAACCCTTGGCAACCAGAGAGGATTCTCAGTTTCTCTTGTCCTGGGCTCCTGGTGATAGCAGTAGAAGGAAGACAAACTCTAGGCAGACAGGGGAGCATCCTCAGTGAAACTCAACCTTCAAACTAAAGACAGGTTAAAGCCTGAAAATCAAGCTACAAGTTTTGGGTAAATCTACAGACCAGATTGAGAACCTCTCTTCCTGATTATCATACTTTCTTCTGATTAATCCCTACCCTTCACCTATTTTACATATACCTACCCTTCCCTAATTGGTTTTTTACACTTCCATGCCCATCTTTGAGTGGTGGCTTTTTTTATGCTTTTTTGTATACTCAAAAACCAACCACCACACACTCCCCCATTCTGAGCCCATAAAACCCCTGGCCTCAGCCACACTTGGGAGAGCTACCCAACTTTGGGTAGGGGGCTATCCCCTTCAAGTCCCCTTTCCACTGAAAACTGTTCCATCACTCAATAAAACTCTCAGCCCTGATCACCCTCCATTTGTCAGAGTAACCTCATTCTTCTTGGACATGGGAAAAGAGCTCAGAACCCATTGAACAAAGGTATGAAAAAGGCTATTACACTGTAGCCCTCTGCCCTCTGCTGGCATCTGGCAGACACCCCATGCAACAGGAAACAGTAGTAAGGCCAGACAAGCCTAGGAACAGTGGGATGGAGTGGGGCAATGGGAATGAAAGAGCTCTTAACCTGCCCCCATTCACCAAGGTGCAGGCAGCAGGAACAACACTCACTTTGGGGCTCTGGGATTGCTGACGTCTTAACATTTTTCAGGTGCTACTGCATTCCCCTCATCCAGATTCCAGTGTTCAAGGTGGAAGCAGGTTGTGGCATGCTCACCCCAGCCACAGTGGTCTGATAATGAACAGCTCTAGAAGAGAAATCCCAGAGGAGAGAAGGGTCTTATACATGTGTCTATGTGTTTATCTATGTGTTTGTGTGTTTACACCCAAATCTTCTCCTCTACCCCACGTTTTCAGAAGACAGTGGCAGTTATAGTATAAAGTCTGCACAGTTGTATTACCAGGTACTTGAACAAGTCTAGAAGGATATGAATGATGAAGACTCCAGAGGAGAAACAGATAATAAATATTCTGGATGATTTTCAGGCAGAAGCAAAGAGAAAGAGGGGGAGCTTTGTCTCCTTTTCTTTCTCAACTATATGCTTATAAGGGTATATGAGGGAAGTTCCCCCCCCAAGAATGAATCATTGAACAAAGACAGATAAAAGCTCAACAATAAATCTCATTAGGGGAGATCCCAATACCTGGGAACTGCAAAATTGAAACATTTCCTATAGTGTTTTATAGCACTAATTACCACAGTATTCATGTCACACACATAAACATCATTAAAATCAGCAGGAGGGAAGCTTCTTCATGAGCCAGTGAGGAGAGATCAGCAGCAAATATTTCATTTTCCACTGAGGTTGATATTAAAGGCAGACTTAATTTGTGCCAGAACGAGATTTTACCATGAGTAAGACCATGCTAGCCAGCAAAGTAACTGTCTTAAATGCTGGATTCTATCCAATGACTATTAATTGGCACCTCTACTATTTTCCAAGCATATGCTTGGTGCTGAGACACAGCCTTTGTCCTCTAGAGCTCCCACAATTTCTCTGAGTTGATCATCACAAAGTCTCTTTATCATCCCTAGGTATGCTCCCAGCTGGAAAATAATTTGAGCAAATGAACTCTTTTGAGTAGCATATATTAGGGTTCTATGGTTTTAGACACACACACACACACACACACACACACACACACACACACAAACTCACTTTTAATCAGAGGAACTCTTTTTTCAAACAAAATACACATATAAACCAGTCCCTTCAATATTTTTGCAAGATATATGAGTTTGCTTTGAACCCGTGAATTTCCCACCCTGTGGCAGTGCAAAGATTCCTGGGACTGGGTGGGGTATGGTATACTTTGCTTGCAGACAGACACCTCCAGCAAAAATGCTGCTTATGTTCTGTGTTGTGCTGATGTGAAAACATTCTTCTCATGATTTTCAGCACTCACCATACTCACTCAAATCATTTGAGGTTAATTTTTTTCAAATTATTGAGGAAACATAAAAGTTGGACTTCAATAATTATTCTTTCTAGAAAGTTCTTTCTTCTGCCCCTCCACAGGGAATTTTCCACTATTCTTTCACCACAACAGTTTCCAACCTCATACTATTTTGCTGGCACCTTTATTTACCCCCTATGATAGTTCATTTTATGTGTCAACTTGACCAGGCCACAGAGCGCCCAGGTATTTGGTTAAATATTATTCTGGATATGTCTCTCAAGAGGGTATTTCCAGATGAGATTAACATTTTAATTGCTAGGCTGAGAAAAGCAGGTTGCCCTCCGTAATGTGGGTGGGCCTCACTCAATCCACTGGGGACCTGAATGGGACAAAAAGCTGAGTAAGAGAGAATCATCCTACTTCTAACTGCTGAAACAACTCAGGAAACCCAAGAGTCCTGGGCAGACCATCAAATTAGGTATCTGTCTGTCAGCCAGTAGACAGCAGGTTCCTAAAAGGTCGAGGCACAGAAGTAAAAACTAAACAAAGATCTAGAAAAGAATAAGTTGCTATAAAGTGAGATAAGGATGAGGCTGCTGGAGGAAACTGTGGGAGCAAAAAACCTCAAGTGCACCCTAGGTGGAGTATGAAAATGGGAAGGGGATTCCAGCATTGGTCTGCTGCTAGTCCCCAGACCAAGTGCCTTACAGAGAAAGTAAATAAGTCTTGATCTTTTTTAGCCTGTACCATTCCCACTGTGAAACCAAACAGTACTGTCAATAGAGGACTTATGGCAAAGCAATTCAGGCTATAATGCAAAATGTATCTATAGGTAGTAGAAAACATAGTTGGTGAAATATGCATAAGGTATTTCAGTAATATTTACATTTTATACATTCTATTTCATAATTAAAAAGATGAAGTCCGGGTATGGTGGCTCATGCCTGTAATCCCAGCACTTTGGGAGGCTGAGGCTGGAGGGTCACTTGAGCCCAGGAGTTTAAGGCCAGACTGGGGAACATAGTGAGACCCTATCTCTATTTCAGAAAATAAATGTTGTTATCAATATTTTTAAAAAATAATGAGGATACAAATGGAATAAAATAGTATGTTGAAAGGGGCCAGATGGTCTTAGATTCATTGGAGAAGTTTTGGAGGTTTTCGGTTTTGTGTTTACATTTTTCTTCTAGCGTTTCTTATAAACTATCATAAGCCTCCTTAACGGATCTCCCTCCTCCTCAGAGCTCATTTGAGTCTGACCTGAAAACTACATTATCATACTCAGACTATTAAACATTCAAAGTTTAACTTATTCTACAGACATCTTTAGGCAGCAGAGACAACATAGTGTAATGACTAAAAGAATAGATTTTAGAACCAATCTGCCTGGGTTTAATTTTAAGCTCTATCACTTACAAGCTTTGTGACCTTGGACAAATTACTTACTGTCTCTGTGCCTTAGTAAAATAAAGGTAATAATAATACCTACCTCCAATATTTATATTGATGATTTAGTGAGCTCATCTTTATAAAGTGCTGAGATAGTGTCTGGTTCACACAAAATGGAATTTTAGAGTTTATGTGCTAGCCATTATGTTGACTGGTGAACACATGGTACTTGTTTTCATGAAGCTGACATTCTAATAGCTTCCAATGGTCTACAAATAACTAGCTACAGGAAGAGTTTGTTTTCCCAGGACAATTGTTACCTGGAAAGAGGCCTCTAAATGGAGGAAACAAAAATTATTCATAGAATAAATACAGTCAAAAAAAAAAAGTTTTGGGCGGATTTAATCTTTAAAAAGGAAACTCAGAGTCATGATAAAATGTTATTTTATCTTGTGTTTAACAAAACGTAAGTTATAATTGCAACAAATGATAAATTTTGTGTTAGATTTTTATGGGTAATTTTTTTCCACAAGATATATAGTATGGCAACCTTCATATCCCATTAGAATTCTTACAACATTTTTGTAAACATGAGCTCATTTGTAAGAATGTTGGCCAGCTTCACCAATTTTCTAATGCCTGGGTATGCAAATTATTCTCCTTTGATGCTCTTGTCATCACCCTTGTTAATTTTCTCTTGGCTTTCATCTTATGAATAGTTTTGTGTTTATTTCAGCATTTATCGGGACTTCATGATTTCCTATATTTTGGAGTTCATGAAATTTCATAGCAGTTCATTAACATCATATCTACATTATACTATGGAATGTTCATAGCATCCAACAACCAGAGGGAAAATGTCAAAGATATTGTGGGTGATAGGTAAATATTATTTATGATAAATGAAGAGAAGTTTTAGAAGAGTTGGGGTTAATATTATAAACTGTCAGCTAATTATTGACTCTATTCATGTTTTATCATTTTTGTTTCCCCTTATAGACTCATGACTTCAGAGACTAAGATTATTAATAATCATGCTTTTCATATTAATAAAGGCAGACAAAATAAGTATAATAATCAAAGTATGTACCAAGTTCTACAGGAGTAAGCAATAAAAAGCAGCTTATTCTACCTGGAAGAATTGAGCCTATTTTATGAGAAAGCCAGTGTCCTTGAGCTAAAAATGACAAATCGAGTAGTATTTCAACAAGACACAAGCATTCTCCAATTAATAAAGGCAGAAGAGGTCATGTTATTTTTAGAAAATCATAAACAATCTGCATAGGAATTGTTAGAGGGCTGTAAATGTGGATTTGGGATGGAGGTAATGGAATAAGAAATGGTATGAACGAATGAAGAAAATAACTATGGTTGCAGTGTAAAGATTACATTAAAAAGATAGATGATTGAGGCAAGAAATCATATTAGAAAGTTATTTAAATAATCCCATCATGCCTGAACCATGGCTTCCCTAAGAACCCTGTCCTTTCTTTATTTTTTGTTCCTTGCCTCTCTCTCCCTTACTCTACCCCTTTTCCTTACTTTCCTCCCCACTCCCATTGTTCCACCTTACTTCTATATATAACTCTATTCCTTTTAATCCTAAATGTCCAGTAGGCTCATATTGCCCAGGGAACAGCAGACAAGAAGGAACAAAGGTCATTCAGGTCTGCTGAGCCACCATTTGAAGGGAGGAGGAAGCAAGGCTTTCAGTGGGCTTCCACATTCCAAGCTCTAAGCTGGCACTTGACATATCTTATTTCAAATAATCTTAACATGCCTATGAGTTAGGAACTCCTGACCTCACTTTTTAAACTGAGACTTTGTTGGTGAGACATGAATTTACTTCCAGGTCTACTTAACACTGAATCTATGCATCTGAACCACACTTTTACTAAGTAGTGAAGGACAAATGGGTAGTAGAATGAGGCCTTCACTGTGAGCATAATGAATTGAAAGAGAGATTTAGGCATTAAAGAAAACAACATAATATTCTAAGCCACAGGTGCTTGCTAGTTTTTTTAAATATTGCTCTTGATTTTTTTCCCCCAAGTCACATGTAGAAGATTGGTCTAAGTTGAATGAATGAACTTCCTCAAATAAACTTCCTCCATGGAATTTTTCAAGAAATCACAACCCAAAGTCTATATGTTGATAGCATTACTGCTTGCCTATTTCTTACTTATCCCAGGTTTATATTGTTTTAATAATTATCTAATTGCCTTAAAGCCAAACACAATGACTTACACCTATAATCCTAGCACTTTGGGAGGCTTAGGTGGGAGGATCACTAAAGTCCAAGAGTTTGAGACCAGGCTGAGAAACATAGCAAGACTCCATATTTACAAAAAAAAAAAAAAAATTAAGAAAAATTACATTAAAAAAAAAAGCAGAAAATCCTGAATTAGGTTCCCAGGGTAAAAATTTTTGAGGTAAGTCAGAAGAATAAAAAGAGAATGTCTTATATTTAAATTCATGAATTCATTCAATAACTATTTTGAGTGCTGATATGATTTGGCTGTGATCCCACCCAAATCTCACCTTGAATTGCAGTTTCCATAAACCCCATGTGTCATGGGGAAACTTAGTGGGAGGTAATTGAATCATGGGGATGATGGTTTTATAAGGGGCTTTTTCCCCTTTGCTTGTCACTCATTCTCTCTCCTGCCACCCTGTGAAGAGGTGCCTTCTGCCATCATTGCAAGTTTCCTGAGGCCTCCCCAGCCATGTGGAACTGTAAGTCAGTTAAACCTCTTTTCTTTATAAATTACCCAGTCTCAGGTATTTCTTCATAGCACCATGAGAATGAACTAATACAGTAAATTGGTACTAGGAGAGGTGTGCTCCTGTAAAGATACCCAAAAATGTGAAAGTGACTTTGAAACCAGGTAACAGGAAGAGGGTGGAACAGTTTGGAGGGCTCAGAAGAAGACAGAAAGATGTGGGAAAATTTAGAACTTCCTAGAGAATTGTTGAATGGCTTTGACCAACATGCTAATAGTGACATGGGCAATGAAGTCTAGGCTGAGGTGGTCTCACATGGAGATGAGGAATTTGTTGGGAACTGGAATAAAGGTGACACTTGCTATGCTTTAGCAAAGAGACTGGAGGCATTTTGCTCCTGACCTAGAGATCTGTGAAACTTTGAACTTGAGAGAAATTATTTAGGGTATCTGGCAGAAGAAATTTCCAAGCAGCAAAGCATTAAAGGTATGACTTGGGTGCTGTTAAAGGCCTTCAGTTTTATGTATTCATAAAGATATGGTTTGAAATTGGAACTTAGGTTTAAAAGGAAGCAGAATATAAAAGTTTGGAAAATGTGCAGTCTGATGATGAGATACAAAAACAAAAACAAAAACATTTTCTGAGGAGAAATTCAAGTCAGCTGCAGAAATTTGCATAAGTAACGAGGAGCCAAATGTTAATCATCAAGACAATGGGAAAAAAGGCCCCAGGGCATGTCAGAGGTCTTCATGGAAGCACCTCTCATCACAGGCCCAGAGGCCTAGGAGAAAAAAAGCTTCTGTGGGCCAGGCCTAGGGCGTTGCTGCTTTGTGTAGTCTCAGGACTTTGTGCCCTGCCTGCAGTCTTGGCTAAAAGTGGCCAATGTAGAACTCAGGTCATTACTTCAGAGGGTGCAAGCCCTAAGCCTTGGCAGCTTCCATGTGGTGTTGGGCCTGTGGGTACACAGAAGTCAAAATCAAGGTTTGAAAACCTCCATCTAGATTTCAGAGGATATATGAAAATGCCTGGATGTTCCAGGCAGAAGTTTTCTGTGGGGATGGAGCCCTCATGGAGAACTTCTGCTAGGGCAGTGTGGAAGAGAAACGTGGGTTCAGTGCCCCACACAGAGACCCTACTGGATACTGCCTAGTGAAGCTGTAAGAAGAGGGCCACCATCCTCCAGAAACCAGAATGGTAGATCCACCAACAGCTTGCACCATTTGCCTGGAAAAGCTGCAAACGCTCAACGCCAGCCTGTGAAAGCAGCCAGGAGGGGTCCTGTACCCTGCACAGCCACAGGGGTGGAGCTGCCCAAGGCCATGGGAGTCCACCTCTTGCATCAGTGTGACCTGGATGTGAGACATACAGTCGAAGGAAATCATTTCAGAGCTTTAAGATTTGACTGCCCTGCTGGATTTCAGAATTCCAGGGGCCTGTAACCCCTTCATTTTGGCCAATTTCTCCCATTTGGAATGGGTGTATTTACCCAATGCCTGTATCCCCATTGTGTCTAAGAAGTACCTAACTCGCTTTCAATTCCACAGCCTGATAGGTGGAAGGGACTTGCCTTGTCTCAGATGGGACTTTAGACTTGTACTTTTGGGTTAATGCTGGAATGAGCTAAGAGTTTGAGGGACTGCAGAAAAGGCATGATTGTGTTTTGAAATGTGAGGACATGAGATCTGGGAGGGGTCAGGGTGTAATGATATGGTTTGGCTGTGTCCCTACCCAAACTTTATCTTGAATTGTAGTTCCCATAATCCCCATGTGTCATGGGAGGGACCCAGTGGGAGGTAATCAAATCATGGGGGTGACAGTTTTAGAATGGGGCTTTTCCCCCTTTGCTTGTCTCTCATTCTCTCTCCTGCTGCCCTGTGTAAAGGTGCCTTCTGTCATGATTTTAAGTTACCTGAGACCTCCCCAGCCATGCCTAACTGTGAATCAATTAAACTTCTTATCTGTAAATTACCCAGTCTCAGGTATTTCTTCATAGCAGCATGAGAACAGACTAATACAAGTGCCTACAATGGACCTGGCACCATATGAAGCTCAAGGATAGCATGATTGATTATAAATCAGTCACAGTTTCTTTCTTTGTGGTGCTTATATTTCAGTAGAATAAAAGTGCATCCCTAACATATATAGTAATTAAGCAATAGTAGGAAGATATCAGGAGAGGTAGGTGGATGTCTTTAAAAGAGAGAGCTTTAGCAAGTAGACTTTCTCCACCATTTCCAGTTTTTCATTTCAGAAATATCCTGCTCATGTATCCACACATTATACCATTGTACTTTAGATTAAGGTAGTCTCCCATAATGTCTGGGGGAAAGAAGGCATGGGAACTGGAGAGAGAGAGAGAGAGAGAAAAGAAGAGTGGTAACAAAGGGAAAAAATGGGTTCTCTGGTTCCTTTGGGCCATTCAGTTAATAGAAGCCTACAATTCCATAGAGGAAGATGCTGCATCTCCAATTGCTGCCTCTTGTGTATTGTCTGGGAAGCTAAGTCCAGGGGACCTGAAGGATACCTGCCATGGTGAGCGGAACTGATCTCAGGCTCGGTGCTGTGGAGGGGCCTGAAGGTTGCCCTCATACTGCTCACACTCCTCACTAGGGTGTTACTCTCCTGGCTCTAGAGACACTACTAGCCTAAACTACTTTCAGAAAATTATGAACAGTTAATGAAAATTGAAATTCACTGCAGGAAATCCAAAAGCTGATAGAAGAAGTCCAAGCTAAAATTTAGAAGAGGTGAATTCCACTAAAGAAAAATTGATGGAAAAGATATATGAGAAGACTTAAGAAGATAATTTAAAACACAAAGAAGATTTTCTAAGTGTTAAAATTATGACATTTCAACTTTAAAAGTCAAAAAACAAAATGGCATTCACTGATGAGAATCAAATTTGTACTCTGGGAAGACAAAAAGAAAAAAAAAGTTCCTAATATATAAACACAAAGATATTCTAATTGTGAAGGAAAATGCAAGACCCTGGAAGGGCAGATGGAATAGTGATATGGACAGGAGGCAGGGAAATACTGGGTACAAAAGGGCGGTCCCCTCAAGCTTGGACCCATGGTACAAAGTGAGAACATGCATTCCTGTTTTCCCACCCAAATGTTGCCTTTGCCAAAGCCATCCTGGCCCATGCTGCCCCCCATTCTGTAACCATAAAAACCCCAGACCCCACCAGTGGAGCAGAAGAGTGGCAGAGCAGCAGAAAAGGAGAGAAGAGAAGAAGCAGCCAGATGTTGGAGAGAAGCAATTCGACTTCAGAGGGATGGTTTGATGGCAGAACCTTGAAGAAGAGTTCAGCCAAGGGCAGCTGAATTCTAGGGGAGGACTACCTTACCACTCCATCCCCTTTTAAGCTCCCCATCCTGCTAAGAGCCACTTCCACCACT
Source organism: Piliocolobus tephrosceles (assembly GCF_002776525.5). Classification (NCBI taxonomy): domain Eukaryota; kingdom Metazoa; phylum Chordata; class Mammalia; order Primates; family Cercopithecidae; genus Piliocolobus; species Piliocolobus tephrosceles. The sequence goes on along the minus strand of NC_045437.1, from coordinate 55,073,088 downwards.
CAACAAAAAATCCTCCACATTCACCACCCTTCAATTCATTTGTGCAACCTGATTCTTCCTGGACACTAGACAAGGACCTGGGTGCAGGTACAAGAAGTTGTCACCTGGACCATCCACTGAGCTGTTTAACACTTAAGCTCTCCGCAGATGGCAAAGCTAAAAGAGCACACTGTCGCATATGCCCTAGACACTGCCACAGTCCCACACACAGTTCTGCTCCTGCTGATTGCCCAGAAGCACTTGTCCTGGTCTCTGTACCCACTCACCTGAGTGATTCCCCTTTCACAAGGGGTTGAGAGCTGTGAGCTAAGTAAATGAGCCAACCCCTTTGTGAGTCCTACAAAGGGGACAGGGAACTATCCTATTTCAACAGTAAGGACAGATCCAGAGGAGAAAGGAGAATAAATAGGGAAGCAATAATAAAACAAATAAATAGATAAAAATTATTTAAGCAGCAGCCTCTTGGCGTCTAAACATTCTTGAGCCTGAGAGAGCTTAGGGACTGAGGCCATGCTGTCCCTCTCCCAGTTGTGAAAAGGCAGCTCAATGTGGATTTTCTACTTCCAGTTAGGACAGAGTAAGCAACATCACATCCTCTCTCTCTCTCTCACTGATTATAACAAAAAACCCTAGACAGGATGCATAAATAGACTAACTGAGGACTGAAAAGTAAATAAGAGCAAGCAGATTGAAGAGAAATATAAAGTAGAAAGAATAAGCAACAGGCAGAGACTTTCTTCAGGGCTGTTTTCTTCTCCCATGCCTCTGGGCTTAGACTCTAGAGCAGCCGGAATTCTGGAACTGCGCAGAGGGTATAAGTGGAAAAAGTGCCAAGAGAAATCCTCTTTCTGGCTGGAGGACCACAGAGGAGTTTAGGAGGGTCGCTGCAAGACAGAGGCTCTGGGGAGAATCCCGAAGTTACCCCTGATCCTTTCACTGTCTATGATGTTAATTTTATGTGTCAATTTGCCTGGGCTAAGGGATGCATGCTGGGTGTATCTGGGAGGGTATTTCTGGAAGAAATTAGCATTTAAATCAATACACTAAGTAAAGAAGATCTACCCTCACCAATCCATTGGAGACCCACCCAAATAGAACAAAAGAGGTGGAAGAAGGGTAAACTCCATCTTCTTGAGCAATGATATCCATTTTCTCTTGTCCTCAGACATCAGAGCTCCTGGTTATAACAATGGTTCCTCTGTTTCTCAGGTCTTTGGACATGGACTGAATTACACCACCAGCTTTCCTGATTCTCCAGCTTGCAGACAGCATATCCTGGGACTTCTCATGCAAGCCAGTTCCCATAATAAATCTCTTCTCATATGTGTGTGTGTATATATACACACATACACACACACATATATATATCCTCATTTGTTTTTTCTGTCTGAGAAATCCTGACTGTTCACACAATGGAATGCTACATATGCCAATATAAATAAATCTAAAAGCTATCATGTTAATCTAAAACAGCAGCAGAATCATGAAACAGCCATTGCAAAATTATAACTGAGAAAATAAAATAATTTGACCTAACCAACTCCATCTTGCTTCTAATCTCCAAGCTGTCCTTATTCATTCCTGGGTGTAAGCTGAACCAACTTTGGGAGGACCTTAATTTATAGTTTGAAGCAAAAATGATAATGGCCCTTTCCCAAAACAAATTCCCTTATTGCCTGGAGAATAGTCTACCTTGGAGGACTAATAAATTAGCCAAAAGACTAGAAATTATGGTATAGGAGTCATGCAACTAGAGACCACAAGATTCTGACCCTCCTCAAATTGCTCCTGGGAATAACATCATTATTGTAAAACCTAAGGTCAGTGCTTGAGATATTTTGCAGACTCCACACTTGATGGATCAGCTGGCACCACCCAGAAAAATAAACTGGCCTGATTGATCTTGTAGCCTCATCTCAGGAACTGAATAAGTGCAAGAGAACAGCTTTGACTCCCTATGATTTTATCTCCAATCCAACCAATCAGCACAACCAACTCATTGGTCCTCACCCACCAAAAAGAAGAAAAGACAGAAGAATCAAATAGATGCAATAAAAAATGATAAAGGGGATATCACCACCGACCCCACAGAAATACAAACTACCATCAGAGAATACTATAAACACCTCTACGCAAATCAACTAGAAAATCTAGAAGAAATGGATAATTTCCTGGACGCTTACATTCTCCCAAGATTAAACCAGGAAGAAGCTGAATCTCTGAATAGACCAATAGCAGGCTCTGAAATTGAGGCAATAATTAATAGCGTACCAACCAAAAAATGTCCAGGACCAGATGGATTCACAGCTGAATTCTACCAGAGGTACAAGGAGGTACCATTCCTTTTGAAACTATTCCAATCAATAGAAAAAGAGGGAATCCTCCCTAACTCATTTTATGAGGCCAACATCATCCTGATACTATACTATAAAGTCTGGCAGAGACACAACAAAAAAAGAGAATTTTAGACCAATATCCCTGATGAACATCGATGAAAAATCCTCAATAAAATACTGCCAAACCGGATCCAGCAGCACATCAAAAAGCTTATCCACCATGATCAAGTGGGCTTCATCCCTGGGATGCAAGGCTGGTTCAACATACACAAATCAATAAATGTAATCCAGCATGTAAACAGAACCAAAGACAAAAACCACATGATTATCTCAATAGATGCAGAAAAGGCCTTTGACAAAATTCAACAGCCCTTCATGCTAAAAACGCTCAATAAATTCGGTATTGATGGAACGTATCTCAAAATAATAAGAGCTATTTATGACAAACCCAGAGCCAATATCATACTGAATGGACAAAAACTGGAAAAATTCCCTTTGAAAACTGGCACAAGACAGGGATGCCCTCTCTCACCATTCCTATTCAACATAGTGTTGGAAGTTCTGGCTAGAGCAATCAGGCAAGAGAAAGAAATAAAGGGTATTCAGTTAGGAAAAGAGAAGTCAAATTGTCCCTGTTTGCAGATAATATGATTGTATATTTAGAAAATCCCATTGTCTCAGCCCAAAATCTCCTTAAGCTGATAAGAAACTTCAGCAAAGTCTCAGGATACAAAATTAATGTGCAAAAATCACAAGCATTCTTATACACCAGTAACAAACAGAGAGCCAAATCAGGAATGAACTTCCATTCACAATTGCTTCAAAGAGAATAAAATACCTAGGAATCCAACTTACAAGGGATGTAAAGGAACTCTTCAAGGAGAACTACAAACCACACTGCTTAGTGAAATAAAAGAGGACACAAACAAATGGAAGAACATACCAGCTCATGGATAGGAAGAAAATATCGTGAAAATGGCCATACTGCCCGAGGTCATTTATAGAGTCAATGCCATCCCCATCAAGCTACCAATGACTTTCTTCACAGAATTGGAAAAAACTGCTTTAAAGTTCATATGGAACCAAAAAAGAGCCTGCATTGTCAAGACAATCCTAAGTCAAAAGAACAAAGCTGGAGGCATCACGCTACCTGACTTCAAACTATACTACAAGGCTACAGTAACCAAAACAGCATGGTATTGGTACCAAAACAGAGATATAGACCAATGGAACAGAACAGTCCTCAGAAATAATACCACACATCTACAGCCATCTGATCTTTGACAAACCTGACAAAAACAAGAAATGGGGAAAGGATTCCCTATTTAATAAATGGTGCTGGGAAAATTGGCTAGCCATAAGTAGAAAGCTGAAACTGGATCCTTTCCTTACTCCTTACACGAAAATTAATTCAAGATGGATTACAGACTTAAATGTTAGACCTAATACCATAAAAACCCTAGAAATAAACCTAGGTAATACCATTCAGGACATAGGCATGGGCAAGGACTTCATGTCTAAAACACCAAAAGCAACGGCAGCAAAAGCCAAAATTGACAAATGGAATCTAATTAAACTAAAGAGCTTCTGCATAGCAAAAGAAACTACCATCAGAGTGAACAGGCAACCTATAGAATGGGAGAAAATTTTTGCAATCTGCTCATCTGACAAAGGGCTAATATCCAGAACCTACAAAGAACTGAAACAAATTTACAAGAAAAAAACAAACAACCCCATCAAAAAGTGGGCAAAGGATATGAACAGACATTTCTCCAAAGAAGACATTCATACAGCCAACTGATACATGAAACAATGCTCATCATCACTGGCCATCAGAGAAATGCAAATCAAAACCACAATGAGATACCATCTCACACCAGTTAGAATGGCAATCATTCAAAAGTCAGGAAGCAACAGGTGCTGTAGAGGATGTGGAGAAATAGGAACACTTTTACACTGTTGGTGGGATTGTAAACTAGTTCAACCATTATGGAAAACAGTATAGCGATTCCTCAAGGATCTAGAACTAGAAGTACCATATGATCCAGCCATCCCATTACTGGGTATATACTCAAAGGATTATACATCATGCTGCTATAAAGACACATGCACACGTATGTTTATTGCAGCACTATTCACAATAGCAAAGACTTGGAATCAACCCAAATGTCCATCAGTGACAGACTAGATTAAGAAAATGTGGCACGTATACACCATGGAATACTATGCAGCCATAAAAAAGGATGAGCTTGTGTCCTTTGTAGGGACATGGATGCAGCTGGAAACTATCATTCTCAGCAAACTATCACAAGAACAGAAAACCAAACACCGCATGTTCTCACTCATAGGTGGGAACTGAACAATGAGATCACTTGGACTCAGGAAGGGGAACATCACACACTGGGGCCTATCATGGGGATGGGGGAGGGGGGAGGGATTGCATTGGGAGTTATACCTGATGTAAATGACGAGTTGATGGGTGCTGACGAGTTGACGGGTGCAGCACACCAACATGGCACAAGTATACATATGTAACAAACCTGCACGTTATGCACACGTACCCTAGAACTTAAAGTATAATAAAAAGAAAAAAAAAAGCTCTGATGCCAAGTGGTCAGGGAGAGTTATTTCACAGATAACAAAACTGTGTTCTCCCACAAAGCTGGTTCTGTGTGAATTACTCTTTCTCTGTTGCAGTTCCCCAGTCTTGATAAATCTGCTCTGTCTAGGCAGTGGGCAAAGTGAATGGTACAAGACCATGTGCATAACATCTTAAAACATCCAAAGCAATTATATATTTTTATTACATAAATGCATGCAAAAGAATTAAAAACATGAACTCAGGGTGCTGGTTACGTCTGGAAGAGGTAGGAGAATGTGACTGATACTACATAAAAGACTTCAATGAAAGGTATATTGAATTTTTTTTTTTTTTTTTTTTTTTTTTGAGACGAAGTCTTACACTGTCACCCAGGCTGGAGTGCAATGGCACGATCTCGGCTCACTGCAACCTCTGCCTCCCAGGTTCACCTAATTCTCCTGCCTCAGCCTCCCAAGCAGCTGGAATTATAGGCACACACCACCACACCTGGCTAATGTTTGTATTTTTAGTAGAGACGGGGTTTCACTATGTTGGCCAGCCTGGTCTTGAATGCCTGACCTCATGATCTGCCCACCTCAGCCTCCCAAAGTTTAAGCTAGGTGGGAGCTACATAGTTGTTATATAATTATTCCCTATATTTCTTCAGTATACAAAGTGATACTAATTTTACTTACAAACATTGACGGAAACATTCTAAATAAAACATTAACAAATTAAATCCATGAGTATATAAAAAGAATAACATACTATGAAAAAGTGTTTATTATATCCATCAATATAATTCATTACATCAACATGTAACTGTGTATTTGAAGAAAAATGACACCTCAGAGTTTATTCCAGTAATGTAAGGTTGAATCAACAGCAGGAAATCCAGTAACATAATTCATGGCACCAAAGAAAAGACAAATCCTATATGATTATATATTATAAATGTCATTTGATTACATTCAAAGGCTAAATAGATATAGAAAAACTAAATATATTATTTTAGAAAGCCATTTACTCCTCCAAAAGAGAAGTTTTATCTCCTTGAAGTCTGGGTATTTGGTAAAAAATAAAAAAAGAAAGAAGTTTAGAAAATTATATATTTACCAAAAAAAAAGAGCCAACATTAAGCTAAAAACAAAATGTTAAAATCAAGAATAAATCAGAAACAACTTTATTGCCATTATTTTTTAATATAGTTTTAGAATTTTCAAGCTAAAGCACTGAGACCAGAGTTAAAATAATCAATTCATATAAGTAAGAAATAAAAAATAAGACCCTACATCCCCAACCAATTGAACAGATCCCCTCTTGGCCAAGGTCCAGACCCCAGGGAAAGCTTGGAAGCTGTGTTCCCAGCAGCCATGACAGTATGGGAGGCCAGACAGCCTCATTACACAAACAACTGACCAAGAGATTACTGGATTCTCTTGACAGCCTGACGCCGCCCCGGAACATAATGGTCAACCACCACCAGGAGGCACCAACCACGGATAGGACCTGCATAGATTTAGATCTCACAGCCAGATCTCATGGCCCTCAGCCAGCTGACTGCACATGCTTTTTGTAAATGGGATTGTTGTGAAGTGCTATGGAAATAAAAATTTCTGAAAATAATAGAGAAATTTAAGAAACAGGTGAATAATGAAAGAGATATTCGCTTTTCCAGATATTAAAATTTATTTCAACTACAGAAGTGTATGCTTAAATATGGTTAAGATAATAAACTTTTTATGGTTTTTTAGCACAATATCACATATATCTCTTAGCGATTGTGTTAGCCAATTTGAGTGTTGATTTAAAGATCTGCTCTCTCATCTAGGAGATTTTCAGAGTACATGATACAAAGCCAGTATGGTAGCTTTGTGACATCCTGATGGGAGTACAGGACAAAAGGCATCTCCCTCAGCTATCTGTCCCCACTTTAAAAGAAATCTGTAAAAGTCCCACCCAACAATTCTATTTGCATTTCACTGACTAGATCTGAGTCACTTGGCCATACCTATCTGAAAGCAAGGAAAGAAAATATAATTTTCTATTATAGCTAGCCTCACTGCTACCCCAGGGAAAATTAGGGTTCTGTTAGTAAGGAAGAAAAGAATACAAGACATTGGGTAGGCAGCTTGAAGTCTGCCATTCTACTGTAATAAATATAGCACAGTACTAGCATAGCAACAGAGAAATAGCTGGGCAGAGTAGAGTAGCAGTCTTGAAATAGATACAAGTATATATGACAATCAAATTAGATATTATATGTCATCTTAGAGGAGAAAGATGTTTTGTTTAATACATAAATTGTGCTGGCACAATTGGCCTCTCTGGAGGAAAACAGTTAAACACCCGTTTTACATAACATATAAAAATAAATTACTAATAGATTTGTAATTTAAATGCCAAAAATGAACAAGAAGAAAATGTAGAAAATAAATAATTTTAGAGTGGGAAATGTTTCCTAAGCAGAAAAGCAAATGTAAGCATTACACAATTTGAATCCATGAAAATGGAACATCTACATGGCAAAAGAGCCGACAGACAAACTCTAAAGATGATCAATAGATTTGAAAAAAAAACATAGCACATGTGAGAAACACAGGTTAGTATTTCTAAAATATCCAAAGCTCCTGCAAAATTATAAGAAAATCACAAACAACAACATATAAAAATAAGCAAGGGATTAAAAACAGACAATTCATGTAAGAAGAAATGCAAATGGCCAATAAATACATGTAAAAGGAAATATCAACTGAAAACTAGATGTCAGGGAGATGAAAAGTAAATAAATGAGATGTATTTTCTACCCTGCAGATTCCTCTTGATTATCAAGTATGCAAAATCATTTCGTGTTGGTGAGGCAGTAGACATTCTCAATATAGCTCATGGGGCTAAAGTGCTATATCTTTTCTTTATGGGAAGCAATACAGAAAAATCTATTAAAATATACATATATATACTCTTCGAGCAAGCATGCTCACTTTTGAAAACCTCTAACACTTAAAACATCAGTATAGCGGAATATGTTAGAAGATAACACATAGAAATTCCAAGGTTGCTCATAGTGGCAAACACTGAAAACAATGTGAATGTTAACAGGCACATTGTTAAATAAATGTCATTACCTCCATATTATAAATTATCTTGCAACAACTAAAAAGTGCGTGAGATTGAAAAAAAAATGTCAGGTTTCAGAGTAAGATATATAAACTATTTCCATTATGGTTTTTAAAAAAGGAAGAAAACTCATCCCGCAATTGTATACGTGTTTGGTGTATTTGTTCAGACATGATGAATGATGGGGAAGGACACAAATCATATTGTTTACAGCAAAGATTTCAAAGGAGTGGAGCTACCGGTAGGATACAGTGCAGAAAAGTTGATATTTTGCATATTCATCTTTGAATTATTTTTACTTTATTCAATGGACATATATTACTTTGGGGATTTAAAAATTAATTGTGGTTTGACTGCCCATGTCACCAAAGCAACGAAGTTTGGTCAAATTACAATTTTAGTTTTTCCTACAGAAAGAGCTAAACAGATTTTTTTCACCCAACATTTGTACCCTAAAATTGGTTTTATAGGTTGAATTATGTTCCTCCAAAAATATATGTTGAAGTCCTAACCCCCAGTACCTCAGCATGAGTCTTTATTTGGAAATTGGGTCATTTCAAGCACAATTAAGATGAGGTCATATTGGAGAAGCGTGGGCTCCTAATCCAGTATCACTAGTGTCGCTATCGGAAGATAGCCATGTAAAGAAAGAAAAACTGAAAGAATGGCATGTGGAGATGGAGGCAGAGACTGGAATGATGTCAACTGGTGTTCCTACAAGTCAAGGAACACCAAGGATTTCTAACCATCACCAGAAGCCATGGAACAGAGATTCTCCCTCTTAGAACCCTCAGGAAAAATCAACCCTGCTGACACGTTGATTTTGAATGCCCAGCATCCAGAATTGTGAAAGAATCAATTTCTGTTATTTAAAGCCACCTGGTTTGTGGTACTGTTATGGTAGCCCTAAGAAATGAATACAATGTGTAAATCTTTATTTCTGCTTAACATTAACTACGAGCATGTTTCAATGCGTATGAGAAGCATTATCAATGGATTTTTCTTACATTCAAAGAATATAAGTTGTTTCTAGAAACAGAGATTCTTGGTGGCTTGCTTTGAAAATTCTTACTAGAAACTCTATGTAAGACAGTTCTAACTTCATTTTTCAGCTCATATAAGAAAAAGAAAAGATCTTCAAGAAATGTATTCCCAAAACAATGATTCTATATGTTCAGCATTATATAATGTTATTATTTAAAATTATCTTAAAGATTATATTCTGGTTTAGCTTAACTGAATACAACTATTTAATGTGTACCCCCCTCTACTGCTAGGCACTGTTATTGAGGCTTAGGATATAAGAATAAACAAGATAGATTCATTGATTTAAGATGCTAACAACCTAGTGGAGAACACAGTGCTATGGCAGGGATAAGAATAGTAGGAAATGGGAGAATGGCCACAGTAGAGAGTCGAAGTGAAAATTTTTAGGGAAGACTTTCCCTAAAGAAAGTAACATCTAGGCTGAAATGAAAGAAAGAAAGAAAGAAAGAGAGAGAGAGAGAGAGAGAGAGAGAAGAAAGAAAGAAAGAAAGAAAGAAAGAAAGAAAGAAAGAAAGAAAGAAAGAAAGAAAGAAAGAAAGAAAGAAA
>NC_045437.1:54828471-55063451 GCF_002776525.5 Piliocolobus tephrosceles | reverse complement strand
ATAAGTTAACTACTAGAGGTTACAGTGCATGGCCCGCTGCAGGAATGTCCTTTCACAGTGGTAAAAACACAGAGTGTGCTGGAAGACATAGTGAGTTAATTCTGAAAATTAATTGCAACTTTGTAAACTGTGTTAAAGATTTTAGACTTTGTCCTGAGGGTGGCAGAGGGAAAAAACCTGAGAAAAGTAATCCAGGCAAAAAATGTTGGTGCTGGAACTAGGAAGTAATAGCAAGGACAGAAAATATGGAGTAGATGAAAATAGGGTTGGAAAATAGAATTGGTTTGATAATTGAATGGAAGAGTGTGGAAAAGAGAAGGATGAAGGTTAGGTTTTTGGCTAGGGCATCAAGATGAATACTGAAACCATTTCCAGGAAAGATGTATAACGTGTGAGGGCTGGAGGATGAGGTCAGACAGCCCTGAAAAACAATCTAAGGAACATTTGGCAGAGAAGGAGACTTAAAAGATGTGAAGAAAAGAGCGCCAGGGAGATAAGAGGAAAACCAGGATGATATTGCACTTTAAAACTGGAGACACAATGTTCCAGGAAAAAGCAAATGGTCCACAGTATAGATTGTTTTCAAAAGGTCACATTAAATAAGAATTGAGCAGGTTTACTGGATTATGCAAGAAAATGTTGGCTAGCACCCTAGCAAGAGCAGTTTTAATGGAGTAGTAGGAATAGAAATCAGATAGTTGTGGGTTGAATAGTGAAAAAGGAGGGGAAACCAAAAAACAGAAGCTTCAGTTTTAGCAAAGAGGAAGAGAGGCTAGGTGCTGATTGCAAGAGGCTAAGTAAGTTTGTATGTTGCTGGTAAATCAAGTTTGGTGGCTCCCTTTACATGGGAGGAAACAAAGTCACAGAGAAATGATAGAGAATGTTTATCTCTAAAGAGGTATATCAGTTATGATGTTGCATTGAAATTTTAGTGCTTCCTTTATACTTTTTTGCATTTCATGTTATTGTATTTTTATAAATTTAAGGAGTACAGGTGCCATTTTGTTATGTGAATATATTACATAGGGTAAAGTCTGGGCTCTTAGTGTAACCATCGCCTGAATAATTCATATGGTACCTATTAAGTAATTTCTCATCTCTCATGCCCTTCCCACCCTTCCTGCCTTCGTGTCCAATGTGTATTATTCCACATTCTATGTTCATGTATACACATTATTTAGCTCCCACTAGTGAGAACACGTGGTATTTGACTTTCATGGTCTGAGTTGTTTCACTTAATATGATGGCCTCCAGTTCCATGTATGTTGCTGCAAAAGACATGATTTTATTCTTTTTTATGATTGAATAGCATTCCATTGTTGACATCTGCCACATTTTTAATTCAATCATCCATTAATAGACACTCAAGTTGATTGCATATCTTTGCTATTATGAATAGTGCTGCAATAAGCATACAAGTACAGGTATCTTTCTGATATAATGGTTTCTTTTCCTTTAGGTAGATACCCAGTCGTGGGATTGCTAGATAGAATGCTAGTTCTATTTTTAGTTCTTTGAGAAACCCCGCTACTGTTTTCCATAGAGGTTGTACTAGTTTACATTCCCACCAACACTGTGTAAGCATTCCCTTTTCTCTGCATCCCTGCCCACATCTATTAATTTTTTGTCTTTTAAATAAGTGCTTCCTTTATGTTATAAAAATATTATTGTATGGACCAGTGAGTCAGTCAAGGTTAGGTATTAAGTATATTTTTTTAAGTATATACTTTCCTTTCAAAGAATTTGAATTCCAAGGAAGGAAAAAAGGCAAAATGTTCCACACCCAAAAGTGACAGGAGCAGGTCTCCAAATTGTATATGGAAGGTTATAAGATACTAAACAGTGCCTAAAATGAAATGAAGACTATCAGGTTCTATAAATGTCTGGTGTATGTTATCTGAAATCAAGTAGGAATAGTCTACAATTCAAAATAATAATAAAAACACATGCCAGGTGCAGTGGCTCACACCTGTAATCCCAGCACTTGAGAGGCCTAAGTAGGAGGATCTCTTGAGCCCAGGAGTGTGAGACCTGCCTGTGCAACATAGATCTCATCTCTACAAAAAAATTAAAAAGTTAGCTGAGCTTGGTGTGTGCCTATGGTCCCATATACTTAGAAGTCTGAGACAGGAGGACTGCTTGAGCCCAGGAGGTCAAGGCTGCAGTGAGCCTGGGTGACAGAGCAAGACCCATCTCAAAATAATAATAACAATAACAATAATAATAATAAACATGATATGGTGTTTCCTGCCTTCAAAGGCTTTCGGGGGCAATCTCCTAAAGTACCAGCAGGTGGGGATGATATTACAAAAGAAGACGGCAATCACAACAGTGACTTGTCATCATCACCAACACATTGGAACAGATCAGTAATGGTGGTACCTCCTAAACATACCTCCAAGTATGCTCCAGGAAATGTGACCTTCCTCACTTTCTCTAAGGAAAGAGGTTTCCTTTTCTTTGAAATATGGGATACAGTGATTGAGTTGAGTGACACAATTATTAATGTGTTTTGGTTTCCCTCATCTCAAATTTTGGAAATGTGGTTACATCATTTTTATAATTAATAATATATGTGTAAATTAAAAGAGGATACAAATGCAATCAGGTACCCCCCCCCCCGACACACACTGTACTTCCAGAGATTAGCTTTAAAATAAAATATGATTTGGCTGGGCTTGGTGGTTCATGCCTATAATCCCAGCAACTTGGGAAGCTGAGGTGGGCAGATCACTTGAGGCCAGGAGTTCAAGACCAGCCTGGCCAACATAGTGAGACCCCATCTTTACTAAAAATACAAAAAATTAGCTGAGCATGGTGGTGCATGCCTGAAATCCCAGCTATTCAGGAGGCTGAGGCAGGAGAATCGCTTGAACCCAGAGGTGGATGTTGCAGTGAGCCAACATCGCGCCACTGTATTCCAGCCTGGGCGACAAGAGTAAGACCCTGTCTCAAATCTCAAAAAAAAAATATATATATATATATATGTGTGTGTGTGTGTGTGTGTGTGTGTGTGTGTGTGTGTGTGTGTATTTAAGGTAAATTCTGGTGTTTCCAATCTGTGGGATTAGAATTGTTCACAATGTATGGCATCTATAACAACAAACTTCTATAGGGATGTTTAGGAGGGATTTTTTGTTTAATTTTGTTTTGTTACTTGTTTGTTGCCTTGCCTAATAGTTCCTATATAATTTAGTGTTAAACATAATTTCACTTGGCTGTATAAGAGTTTGACAAGCTGATTTATAAACTTAATTTTATTGTTTGTTGATTGGTTGGGTGGGTGGGTGTTTAGGGGCTTATAGATTGATATTTTCCTAAAATCAGTTTCTGGGTTTACAAGTAATATTTTGAATGTGCCAATTTTGTGTAACATTTTGAGGGAAGGATTTCTGGAACTACCCTAACTGAATGATAAATAGGCCTAGCAAATTATTGCCTGAAATTATTTTGTGTATGAAAAGGCAACTACCAGCAAAAGTATTCCAAAGACAAAGAAAAAAAAAAAAAAAAAAAAAAAACTAAGACGTTTTAGTGAATATAAACATGTACACATACATTTTTTAAAATCAAATTTATTTTATGGATTAATTTTCCAGTATCCCCCTTTATTTTAAGGGCACGATAATCATCTCCTGTTTAATACTTCTAAACCTGATTTTCTTAAGAATTGGCTCTTTCTCATCTTATAGACCTCAGGCCTTCTCATTAGGAGCTTGTGCAGAAAATGTAATCCTAGGAAAAGTAAAAAGACAGAGGATTTCATTCAACCATTGGGGTCTATTAAAAAATAAGTTTTTAAACTAAATATTTTTTGTATAAGAAGAGCTATGCCAAGCGCTAAAAGGCACAGCAGTTGAAAACCTTGCTAACTTTGTCTCTTGACAGTCTTTCATAGCATAGCTTATCTGATACGGTGTCTAACATTAAAAGTTCTTTGACCATACACAGAGTATGGAATGTCCATATTCCAGGCAGTGGAGAAAAAAATTGCTTGTGCACCCTGCAAACTTCTCTATCCGAAATGGGAGCACAGACTAATATCTGAGCCAGCTGTTGTTCAGCCTTGCTTGATCAAACATAGCAATTACGTGAAATTGGGGTAATGAGGCTGCTGCCAGCCAACCGTGGCATATTTTATTACATCTAGTTTTCAAAGAAAGTAGAATTAATATATCAAAGCAAATGGGTGTTTGAACGTGGCTTTATTTTTTTCTTATTTAAGAAGTTATTTTGGTCTTTTAGTCTCCTGTGATCTTTATTCTGAGCTACTGTCTACATTATAAGCCCTGTCTCAGAAATTGTACCCACACTTTGTACAGGAGATACTGTTTCCTACTTTGAAGCCTCTATGAAAACAGCGAAGACCTGAGTAATGATAAGTTCATGCTGACTCTCAGTGTCACACAGGTTAAAAACAAGTTATCTTCAAGCCTGTGATTTTACCATTTACATTTCACTCTTTGGCATCTGTCAATGAATGTTTTCTTTCCAAACCAGAGGGGTAAAAAACAAAATTCCTTTTAAAAGATAAATTACCCCTTGTATTCAGTCTCACCAAAACTATAATATTTGGCTTCTATTTGTCACCTGAAGAAGGTAATTCCCTGATATTTTCACCCTATCATTTAGCTGAAGCATTCGCACTTATGCACCGTATAGATAAAGCAATTTCCTACAGAATTCAGGCAAAAGATGTTTTATTTTCCCTGAATTTCATCAGATGAGTGCTTTGGACTATGAGTTTTGAGGATATTACCACAAAATCATTTTCTAAACCATCTTATGTTCTGTTGAAATGTACTTTAAATGTTATATTCTGTGGAAGCTTACAATCCCTTGAAGGGAGGTAACAATCAGAGCAGTCTAATTCTATATAATTTGATCAAGGGATTAACTACTTGTATCTTAAATTCTAGATAATTGAATGGAAAGGAAAACTTGCAACCATTTAGATGTCAGCTGGTGGGGAAACCACTGATGGAGAAATTACAGAGTGAGGAGAGGTTTTCATGAGTAGAAACAGCTGCAATGCCTTTTTAACAGCAGAACTGAATAATGCCCGGAAAAGTTTCATGATATGCAATGTGAGGCATTATTTCTAACATTCTGAAATATATCCTGTGGTTTGACTATTTGTGCAGAACCACATAGTAGTACAGTAAATGAATGGAGCATTAGAAAGGAAAATATAAATTTTGATAGTAATTTCTAAAGCTTACAGGTTACATGTTTTTTGTCAGGGACTATTGTGATCATTTTACATATACATGTTTTAGTTCATTTAATTCCCACAATACTCTTTTATTTTTATTTATTTATTTATTTATCTATTTGGTGGGGGGGACGGAGTCTCGCTCTGTCACCCAGGCTGGAGTGCAGTGAGGTGATATGGGCTCACTGCAACCTCCGCCTCCTGGGTTCAAGCGATTCTTCTGCCTCAGCCTCCCGAGGAGCCAGGACTACAGGCGTGAGCACCACCACTCCCAGCTAATTTTTGTATTTTTAATACAGACGAGGTTTCACCTTACTGGCCAGGCTGGTCTTGAATTTCTGACCTCGTGATCCACCCGCCTCGGCCTCCCAAAGTGCTGGGATTACAGGCTTGAGCCACCGCGCCCGGCCCCACAATTCTCTTATAAAATAATTTTATGCTCGGTTGCAGTGGCTCACACTTGTAGTCTCAGAACTTTGTGAGGCCGAGGTGGGCAGATCGCTTGAGCTCAGGAGTTCGAAACCAGCCTGGGCAACATGGCAAATCCCATCTGTACTAAAAAAACAAAAACTACCCAGGCATGGTGGTATGACCTTGTAGTCCCAGCTACCAAGGAGGCTGAGGTGGGAAGATCACTGAAGCCTGGGAAGTTGAGTCTGCCATGAGCCATGATAGCACTAGTGCGCTCCAGCCTAGGCGACAGTGAGACCCTGTCTCAAAAATAATAATAATAACAATTTCGATTGTTACCTCAATTTATTTCATTTTTTAAAATTTCACATATGATGTACACACAGAAAAATGAGTTTGGACAAACACAAGATATAGAACAGAACAATTCATCATCCCAAAAAATAACTTCATGCCTCGTCCCTGAACCACTATCTCCAGCGATAACTGTCTTTCTAATTTCTATCACCAGACTTTAGTTTACTGTTAGAGAAGTACATGTAAATGAAATGATACAGTTTGAACTGTTTCATGTCTGGCTTCTTTTGCCTGAATTGGTGTTTTGTTTTGTTTTGTTTTGCTTTTTGAGATGGAGTCTCGCACTGTTGCCCAGTCTGGAGTACAGTGGCGCAATCTCAGCTCATTGCAACCTCCACCTCCCTGGTTCAAGTGATTCTTCTGCCTCAGCCTCCCGTGTAGCTGGGACTACAGGCACACACCACCATGCCCAGTTAGTTTTTGTATTTTTTTTTGGTAGAGATGGGATTAATATTTTTAAGATTCACCCATGTTAGAGCATACATCAATAGTAAACTGTTTTATGAATATACCACAATTTATTTTCCCATTTTCCAAATTGAACATTTGTGTTATTTCCAGTTCTGAGCTATTATGAGCAAAACTGCTGCCAATACTCTGATACAAATCTTTTTTTGGACATATGATTTCATTTCTCTTGATCTAGGATTAGAATTATTATGTCATAGTTTAGGTGTTTATCTGGTACCATATCAAATTGTGAGACATTTTCCCCAAACAGTTGTATCATTTAACATTCCATCAAGTATGTATGAGAATTCCAGTTGCTCCATATCTTCATCAATACTTGGTTTTGTGACCTTTTTTAAATTTATTCATTCTTAAGGGTTTGTTGTGGTATCTCATTTTTTCTTTGAATTTATATTTTCTTTATGATTAGTGATATTGATTATATTTTAATTTGCTTACTGACCATTGGTATTCTTTCATTGTTAAGGGTCTGTTAAAGTCCTTTGTCTATTTTTTATTGAGGCTGTTTGTGTTATTATTATTGAATGCTAAGGCTTATTTGTATATTGCAGATACAAGTCCTTTGTCAGAGATATGTAATGTGAATATTTTCTTTCTGTATGTGGTTCAGCTATTCATTACATTAGTGGAGTATTTGAATGAGCAGAAGTGTTTTATTTTGATGAGGCCAAATTTGTCTCCTTTTTTCTTTAAGGGTGAATATTTTCAGTGTTCTGCATCCAAAAATTTTTCTTACACTGAGGTAATGAAGATATACTCCCATGTTATGTTTTATTTTAGAAACTTCATAGATTGAACTTTTATGTCTTGTTTATTATCCAACTCAATTGATCTTTTTTAATGTATGGTTTCAGGTAGCTGTCAGAGTTGTTTTTTTGCATATTGATATTCAGTTCTAGCATCATTTAGGGAAAAAAGGGTTTTCATCCATTAAATTGCTTTCATACCTTTGTCAAAAATTTACTGGAAATTTAACTGCGGTGTGAGTCTATTTAGGGGTTTTCCATTCTCTTGCATTTGTCTATCTTTATTCTGTGTTAATTCTATTTTTCTTTCAGAACTTTACAGTCTAGTTTTGTTTTCATCTGGCTTGCATTATTTCTGATGAAAAGTAGAGATTGTTCTTACTGTTGTTCTCCACCAGGTATCTTTTTGTCTATCTTTTTACTTATTTATTTATATAGTAGATTCAGAGAGTACATGTGCAGGTTTGTTACATGGATATTTCACATAATGCTGAGATTTGGGCTTCTATTGAAACTGTCACCCAAATAGTGAACATAGTACCCAATAGGTGGTTTTTCAAGCTTTACCTCCCTTCATCCATCCTCCTTTTGGAGTCCCTAGTATCTATTGCTTCCATCTTTATTTCAATATGTAGCCACTGTCTAGCTCTCACTTACAAGTGAGAATCTGTGATGTTTGAATTTCTGTTTGTGTTATTTCACTTAGGATAATGGCCTCCAGCTGCATCCACTTTGCTGCAGGAGACTTTATTTCATACTTTTTTGTGGCTGCATAGTATTCCATGGTGTCTATATGCCACATTTTCTTTACCCAATCCACCACAGATGGGCACCTGGGTTGATTCCATGTCTTTGCTATTGTGAATAGTGATGCAATGTTGGAGTGCAGGTGTCTCTTTGATAGAACAATTTATTTTCCTTTGGGTACATACCCAGTAATGGGATTGCTGGGCCAAATCATAGTGCTATTTTTAGTCCTTTGAGAGATCTCCAAACTGCTTTGTATAGGGGCTGAACTAATTGCCACCAACTGTGTATAAGCATTCCCTTCACCACTCATCCTCATCAGTATCTGTTATTTCTTGACTTTTTAAAAAAATAGCCATATTATTAAAGATATTACATCATAGACTGCCATGAGACAGTATCTCATTGTGGTTTTACTTTGCATTTCTCTGATGGTTACTGATGTTGGGTATTTTTTCATATGTTTGCTCACCACTTGTATGACTTCTTTGAGAAATGTTTGTTTGTGTCCTTTGCCCACTTTTTATTGTGTTTTCTGTTTTGTTTTGTTTTTCTCTTCTTGATTTAAGTTTCTTGTGTATTCTAGCTAGTAGTCTTTTGTCAGATGCATAGTTTGAAAATATTTTCTCCCATTCTGTAGGTTGTCTCTTTACTGATAGTTTCTTTTGCTGTGCAGAAGTTCTTTAATTAGGCCCCAACTGTCAATTTTTGTTTTCGTTACATTTGCTTTTGAGGTCCTAGTCAAAAATTATTTGCCTAGGCCAGTGTCCAAAAGAGTTTCTCCTAGGTTTTCTTCTAAGATTTTCATAGCTTGAGATTTTACATATAAGTCATTAATCCATCTTAATTTTTATGTATGGTGAGATGCAAGAGTCAATTTAATTATCTTTTGTAAAAATTTGTGGGTATATAGTAGATGAATATATTTATGGGTTACATGAGATATTTTGATACAGGCATGCAATGAGTAATAATGAAATCAGGATATGTGGAGCATCCATCACCTCAAGCATTTATCCTTTGTGTTAAAAACAATGCAATTATAGTCGCTCTGTTATTTTAAAATGTACAATTAAATTGTTATTGACTGTAATCGCTCTATTGTACTTGCAAATGCTATGTCCTATCATTATTTCTGTTTTTGGTACCCATTAACTATCCTCACGTTGTCCACATCCCCCTACTACCATTCCCAACCTCTGGAAACCATTCTTCTACTCCCTCTAGCATTTCTTGTAAAACAAGTCTGGTGTTGCAAAAATCCCTCAGCTTCTTTTTGTTGAGAAAGTCTTTATTTCTCCTTTATGTTTGAAGGACATTTTTGACAGATGTTCTATTCTATGGTGTAAGGTTTTTTCGTTTAGCACTTTAAATACATCATGCCACTCTCTCTTGACCTGTAACGTTTCCACTAGAAAGTCTGCTGCCACATGTATTGGAGCTCTATTGTATATTATTGTTTCTTTTATCTTGCTGATTTTAGGATCCTTTATACTTGACCTTTTGGAGTTTATTAGATGCTTTGAAGTCTCTTTTTTTGGTTTAAATCTCCTTGGTGTTCTAATAACTTATTTTACTTGGGTATTAATGTCTTTATTTGGGTTTTAGAAGTTCTCTATTATTATTCCTTTGAATAAGCCTTCCACCTCTATCTCTTTACCTCCTCTTTAAAGCCAATAATTCTCAGATTTGACATTTTGAGGCTATTTTACAGATCCTATAGGCATCTTCATTCTTGTACACTGTTTTTCTCTTTCTTTTCTGACCGTGTATTTTCAAAAAGCCTGTCTTCAAGCTCACTAATTATTCATTCTTCTTGATCAATTTTTCTATTATGAAACACTGATGCATTGTTCAGTGATATGGTTTGGCTTTGTGTCCCCACTCAAATCTCATCTTAAATTGTAATCCCATAATCCCCACATGTTGTGGGAGGGACCCAGTAGAAGGTCATTGAATCACGGGGGTGGCTTCCTCCATGCTGTTCTCATGATAGTGAGTGAGTTCTTATGAGATCTGATGGTTTTATAGAGGGCTTTTCCCTGTCTTTGCTCAACACCTCTCTCTCCTGCCACCATTTGAAGAAGGACATGTTTGCTTTGCTTTCCCTTTCACCATGATTATAACTTTCCTGAGGCCTCTCAGCTATGTGAAACTGTGAGTCAATTAAACCTTTTTTCCTTTATAAATTCCTCAGTCTTGGGCGGTTCTTTATAGAGGCATGAGAATGGACTGTTACATTTAGCATGCCTGTTGAACTTTTCAAACTCTGGAATTTCTGCTTAATTCTTTTTAATTATTTCAATTTCTTTGTTAAATTTATCTGATAGGATTCTGAATTCCTTCTCTCTGTTATCTTGAATTTTTTTGAGTTTCCTCAAAACAGCTATTTTGAATTTTCAGTCTACCACGTATCTCTGTCTTTCCACAACTAGCCCCTGGTGCTTTATTTTGTTCACTTGGTAAGGTCATGTTTTCCTGGATGATCTTGTTGCTTGTAGATATGTGTTAGTGTCTGGGCATTAAACTATTAGGTAATTATTGTAGTCTGCATTGTCCAGGCTTTTTGTACCCATCCTTCTTGTGAAGGCTCTCCAAATGTTTGAAAAGACTTGGGTGCTGTGATCTAAGCTATATGTGTTAAGGTGAGTCCCAAGACCAGTAGCACTGTGGTTCTTGCAGACACGTAGAGGTACTGCCTTGATGGTCTTGAACAAGATCCAGAAGAATTCTCTGGATTACCAGGCAAGAACTCTTGTTCTCTCCTTCCTTTACTTCTCCCAAACAAATGAATTATCTCTTTCTCTGTGCTGAGCTGCCTGAAGCTGGGGAAGGGGTAAAACATCCGCTCATGTGGCCACCACCACTGGGATTGTGCTGGGTCAGACTTGAAGCCAGTACAACACTGGGTCTCATCCAAGGCTCACTATATCCACTACCTGGCTACACCTTATATTCACTCAAGGCCCTGGGTTCCAGAATCAGCAGGTGCAAAGCCATCCAGGCCTGTGTCCTTCCCTTCAGGGTGGCAAGTTTCCCCATGCCTGGGGAAACCTGAGGTTTCTTCTCTTACATCCAGAGCTGATGAGGTTCACTATTCAAAGCTCTGCCTTTTGGAGGGTTTCCCCCATACCACAGGCTTTCTGAGACATCTCTGAATGCAGGTATAGTTCGAAATCAGTCAATTTTATGTTTGCACCAACATAGCAAGTCAGCCAATCCATGAACCAAGTCCTGTTTATGTTTTCTTTTAACACTTCTGTCCACTGGATAGACGGAATGCCCATTAAAGTCATCTGTTCCAAGCTAAGGTATAAGTATCTGAACAACTTACATAATAGGGGAGCGTGCACTACCTCTTTGGGCAGTTTGATTATGCCTCTGGCCTTGCTCAAAACTCGCAAAAGTATTATTTTCCTCTTACAATGGATCCTACCATCTTACTCACAGTAGATTGCTGCTGGGCCCTCCTAACTTTGTGAATGAGAGGATTTGATAATCTCCCAACTCATGATGGGTAACTCTGGCTATATGGTCACTTCATGTTCCATGCTTAGATGCTCAGTCTCTCCAAAGTCCCAGGGGCATCCTAAGAGTGTTTTATAAATGGTGTACAGCTCTTTGCAGAAGACTGAATAGCCTGTTTCAGAATTCGAGGGTTCTGCTCTGCCACTCTTGAATTGGGACTTTTCTACAGTCGTCTTTTTCTACCACAGTTATCTCTGATACCATGGTTTATATGACCTAAATGGCAGACATGTTTATACTGTGTTTTTGATGTGCTACACAGTCTTTTCTTGCTCCATATCCCACTCAAAACTAGTAGAAGTTCCTCTCACCTGATAAATGGCCATAGCAGTATTCCCAAGTGCTACCTCAAAAGCAACAAAAAGGAATGCCAAGCATTTTGCTTCTCTCTCAATGGTAGGAGGTACAGGATACAGCATCATATCCTTTGCTTTGGAGAGAATGTCTCAGCATGCTTCAGCTTTCTGCACCCCTAACCTCTTCACCAATGTGGCAGCCCTCTGGATTTTTGTCATATTTATCTCTCACCTTCTGGTGTACATGGGTTTAATAAGGTATTTTAAAGGCTATGAGCGTCTTGCTCTTCAGGTCTATTAAACACATTGCCATAGATATATTGGATGAAAGTAATGTTCAGAGGAATGTCCAGCCTAGCAAGTTCCATTTAGATTATGTTGTGCAGCAGGTGGAAGAGTTAACATTGACCTGGAGACAGACTGTGATAGGCACTTTTGACTATTCAGTGTGAAGGTGAATCATTTATTCTTCCTTGGTGGTATGGAAAGAATCCATTCACAAGATTGATAGCTGCAAACTATGTCATAGAGACTTCTTTTAAGGCTAGTACTTGGTTAAGTGCCTGGTAATCCACTTTGATATGTCACAATTCATCAAGTTATTGCAAGTTTAATACTAGTAAATTAAATGGAGATATGATTGAGACCACCATCTCTGCATTACTTTGGTCTTTGAATATGGCACTAATCTCTGTCATTTTCCTTGGGATGCATTATAATTTGACTTACTATATTGGCAGAGATAGGGAGGGAACAACTTCAAGGATTCTGCTTGGCTTTTCCTGCTAAAATAACTGGATTTACAGGTCAAAGAACAAATATGAGTGATCCATTAAGAATATATACTTAGGAACTAAAGAAATTGCCACCCTGTGGATCACCATGGACCTAATGGACCCACCATGATATGAATGTGGGATAGAACTCCATTTATTATTAAAATTGATATGTCCTTATTCTAATGGGGTCAATGATTGTGGTCTGAGTTCCCTGGTGTCAATGTCAATTCAAACCCTGTATCCAGTAGCCCTCAACAGGTTTGAGTATTCTCTTTTCCCTAGTTTATTTTTAACCTAGTAAATGGCTACAAGTGTCTTTGGGTAAAGGAATGGGGCAATCAAATGCATACATTACTGTATATATTTGCCATAGTGTTGGAGGGTCCTTCCTTGTGGGGACCCAGACCTCCTTTGGTTAATGAATTCTGAGTACAGGAATTGGTTCAGATGTAGAAACTGCTAAGGCATTCTAACTTTTCACTGGAAAGCTGACCTCAGCCCTCTGCTAATCTAGTTTTGATTTTTTTTTTCTGGAGATATATATGGTCTCAAATAAAGTTTAACTTTGACCTGACCCCTGTGGCTATGGAGGCTCTAGACCAGTGCTGCCCAATAGAAATACAGTGTAAGCCACATATGTACAAATAAATAGGTAAATTATTTTTATATACTTTAACCTAAAATATACAAAATATTATCATTTTACATGTAATCAATATAACAAATTATTCATAAAACATTTTGCATTTTTTACTTCTTAGTAAATCTTCAAAATCACTGTGTATTTTACAGTTCTGACATATCTCAATTCAGACTAGCCAGGTTCCAAAGTCTCAGTAGCCACATGTGGTTAGCTCTCTATTGGACATTACTGTTGCAGACTGTAAGTTGCATCACATAATGTCCCATTTTAATTCAAGTGGATTGAAAGAGCAAATTTGGACTTTAGTACCTTCATATCAATCAGTCAGTGACCACCCCAGGGAAGGAAAGTGGGTGTGAAACTTCCTAGACATCTCTGGGAGAGGCACCTCTCACCAGTCAATGGTAATTCTCTGAAGAAGGTCACAGCTATAAGCCATTATCCAAGCATTTTCAGTTTTTAGGGAATGGGTGCAGCGGCTGGAAAAGGAGACCTGGGTGGTAATTCTACAGTGTTCATTATAGCGTACCTAAGTTAGCTAAAATAATTTTTGTAACTTGCATCCAGAAACCTTACCATGGAACAGAATACCTAAAGTGTGGTTTTATCTCATGCCCTCATTTTTAAGAAGCCTTTGTAATGTGAGCTATTCCCCAGATCTTCAAGTGCTGGGCTATTCTACTAAATGGTGAAGAAGAAAACAAAATGATCCTAATTTATCCAAATGAATAAGTCTGCCAAGTGCAAACAAAGCCTTAAGTTAAAGCTGGGGCTCTAAAAACCTGGTCCCAGCATCAGTAGCATCTTGGAACTTGTAGAAAACATAGATTTGGAAACTCAGGGGGTACATCCCAGCAATCCCTGTTGCAAGCAGCCCTCCAAGTGATTGTGTAGTCTGAAAAGTACTGAGTGAAATGCATGTCTCTCTGGGAATGCAGCCTCAACCCCAGCATGGGAAAGGCTTTGACACATGTAAAGAAGGCAGACTAGCTTCCTACATTGATACCCCTAATACTGTGTGCACTTTCCATGAGAGACATAGGAGAGGGAAAAGGCCTTCATATTTGATACATTAATTAAAATAGAGCAACTTACCACTCTGTATGGTAGATTGCTTGAAACTAGTGTTCTGTTTTTCAGAGTGTATGGAACAGAAAATGATTTTGAATTTTCACCTGATGTATTTCTGTGGAAAAGTGCAGACCAGTATGACACCTGCTGGTGCAACAGGCCTAACACAATGTGACAGAGAAACAGAAAAGACAGCCAAAGAGCTATGCCTAACCCCTCTACCAAGCTGCCCTAGATTTGCTCAAATTCATGAGCAGGTAGATCTGGGGAGGTGACAAAGTGCTGATTTGTTTTTCTACCCAGGAATGCAAGTCTCCCAGCCAAGTCTTAAAGAACAAGCTAATGATCAAGAGATAAAATAAGTTCAATCAGAGGCCAAACATAGAAAAGTCATCAAAACAGAGCCAAAGGGCCCAAAGTACATTGAGAATTGTCCTTAACATCAAATAAAGAACATTTCAGTTAGCTGAGATTTTTAGTCACTTAAGGATTAATCATTGAAGCATTACTTGTTTATAACACATAGGGCAGAATTATGACAGAGTGTTTAGATATTGAGTTTAATTAGCATAATGCCAATTCCTTTGTTCACAGTTCCCATCCATTACTATTTTGTTCTGATTCCAGCACATCAGGAAACTCTGCAAAAGTTGTTGCAAATATTTGCAGATATATCTACTCTAAATATTTACAAAAATATTAAATAGACAATAAAATGTTAAAATACACTTTTCCATGTATAATAGCTTTGTTAACTATCCTGATGACCCTATTCAGTATTGTAGTTCATTAAACACTGACAAATAAAAGTTGCCACATATACCTTGGCTTGTTAACCAATCTCTAAAGAACTAAAACATACAAAAATGTTCAACATTTAAAAGCCATAATGAAGACAGATATGTGTGTGAGAGAGAGCATTTTAGGTACTGGCTATATTTCTGAATTATAATCATGACCATTTCCTGGGATTGTATTGTTTTTCATGTGTGATGATACCATTAGCAGGGGTTACATAAAGATCGATCTGAATCTCATTACCTCCATCTGCCAGTTGCATGGCCCTAAGCAAGCCATTTCACTTCTTTGTGACTCAGTTTCCTCCTTTGTGAAATAAGATGAAGATAATGTCCCATTGGGAAATAGACTTACAATGGAAAGAAAGGGAAATGGATCCTGGGATGGCAAAATTGAGATGACCACTTCAATAATACCTGCCTTCAAATATGCGAATGTTTGACAAATGAAAAATAAACCCCATTTATTTTGTGAAATCTCACACAAAATAACAATAGTGTACAGAAGTTACTGGGAAGCATATTCTTAATAAACACAATAAATAACTATATAATTATTACAGTCATCGACAATGAACAGACTGCACCAAAAAGTGAGGATGTCTTATCACAGTTTCCAAGGTTAGATGAATACTTGCCAGTGATATAATACAGGCGATTTTCTGAGCTGGGCAGAAAGGAGGAGCAGATGAAATCTAAGGTCCTTTCCAATTCAAAATCTATGGTACATTCTGTAAACATTCTAGCTGAAAATTATGTGTTGTTGCTATTGCTGTTTTTTAAGTAACTTTTAAAGATATGTTAGTATTTCTGAAAGGCCTCTGCCAGGCTTATAAGGAAACTGGATATGAAATTTTGACCAGCTTATCGGTTTCTATGGCAACCAGAGAGCGGGGCATAGCAGAACACATTGGCTAGTGATTAGAGAGTTGTTAAAGAGCAATTACTGAAATGAGGAAAAAGTTGATAGTATGCAATAACAGTATCAGAGCAGTGAGGCTGACCCATCATGTTAAGATTAAAAAAAAAATCAGGATTGGGTATACAGCCACAAAATATGACAGAAATTTTAAATATGAATGCTTACCTAAACAAAGGGAACAAAAATATAAAGCATGATAAATAAGTCCTGGTGCAAGATTATGGTTAGAAGTTATTAAAGGAAGTTGTTCTGAATCAGTAAGTATGATTTTTTTAACACAATGATTCACAAACAGCATTTATTTCCTGTTAAATGAATATTTAAATGAGTTCAGTGTGACTTCAGGAGCTATTTGGAAATACAAGTATGGATGCTTGGATGATGCAGCATAAATGGATATTGAAACCCTCTCATCTGCACAAACTCCCCATCCAATTTGAGTCAAAAACATACTGACCCAGATAAAATTCAACAAAATCTAAGCAATCATCTAAATGTGTCAACAGTCATCTGGATGAGAGAAAAAACTATTTCGATTTAATGGAAACAGATATTAAACTTATTTCAACATAATTATTAACAAATTCTCCTCAAATAAACCTTTATCCATATACTTAACTATTTTCTAAATACAAAATAATGAATTGATCTAGATTTGAAGCTATTTCATGGCTGGGCAGAGAAATTTCTGAACTTTCTAAAACTGTATACAAAATTGATGTCTATTTGCTTTTGCTTAGGGAAGATGGCCTATAGTTCCCATCAGATTTTTTTAAAGAAACTGTGACCCATTAAGAGCACTAAGTGATGGGATCTGAAGCTGATCCCATTCACTTCAGAAATTTATACCCTGAATCTTGGGCTAACTTCAATATTTCTGAACAACTTATGAGAAAAGGAAACCATACTTCAAGCTAGTTGCTAAAATGAGGTCCAGAAGTGATGCACGGGTTATAAGAAGGAGTTTTTACACACTTGCAGCTGGCACAGACAGATTAGAGTAGCCTTCCCTCTTACACTGAGCTCAAAGGAGAAGCTTTGTCACTGGACCACCACTCACCATTAGGGGCCACTTCAAGTATTGTAGTTTGAAAGCATATTCCTAAACATAGGAAGACATAAGAGGAAGGTAGATGCATTTCCATTACACAAATTAATAAAAATAATGTGGGAATGTACCTCTGAATTAGCCTATTAGAGTTCAGAAGAGCAGACTGATAGATAAAGGTAAATAGAGGCAGAAGTATCTAAATATTAGAAATGAAAAACCACAAAAAATTTTAGATTTATGGAATTTGGCTAAGTTCTCTGAAGCTAGAGTTATCTTCTTTTCAAATTACATCAATGCTTCTGGTTAAGAAAACAGCTGGGAATGAAAATGTTGTGTCCATAAGCAAGATATTAGAAGTGTCACAGGAAAAAAATGTTTCTGATGCATATGAATACTGAGCACATACGCTTCTGCAAATGAGTTATCTGTTTCTGCTCAGCAATGCAGGTGCCCTTTCAAAAGACCTGTGGACAAACATTTCCTTTATGCCATGTGATTACCTCCACCAAAATATTTTCAAGTAAATTTTAGAATATGAATTGCCCTTATGCCTATAGCCATGACTGAACTTAATCCCATTCTAAATGTATGTTTATTGCTGAAATCCCAACCCCTATTACCCCACTAATAAGTTCTTTTCTTTTTCTCTGTCACTACTTTTTGATCTCTTCCTGCTCCCCAAGTTCTAAAGCTCCAGCATTCTGCAGCTGGCTGAAGACTCTCTGCCTCCCCCAAGGCACCAGCCAACTACTACCACTGCTAACTCTGGGTCTTCAGTTCCTAAAGAGAGTGAGGCTGCCTTTTCTTTCTCTTGCCACTCTGAGACTACCCTACTTCCTCCTAGGCCAGACTTTCTAAGTATATTGAAAGTCTGCCTGTCCCCACTGCAAACACCTCTGTAGTTATTCAATTAATGTTTAACATTGCATTCTCTAGACTATTACTAACTGTTTTCATCTTTTATTATTCATTCCTTCAATTCTTGCCAAAACATTCATCCTAAAATGTTAAAGACAGAACCAGCTGAAGCTGATCAACAAAAACATTATGATAGAGTGTTTTCATGTCCTTAAATCTGTACACCATTGCTGATGTGTTTGATTTAGTAATAAAATACTGAAATGTTTAGAATTGCCCAAGGCCATTAGTCCCTTTATGCCACCAATTTTTCCCATCTTTTAGCTGAGTATTTTATTCATTTTTGTCTTCCTACTTATGTTTTTAGATCTACTCTATTTCATGACTCAGAGTCCAGATATGCCATGAAAATAATTCTTAATATTATATTGGTCTTAGTTTTAGAAGGTAATGTGAAATAACCCTTTTTCTTATTTCTTCTCTTGGTGAAGTTTCCTTTTTTAGTGGAGAAAAGGAGATAGTCTTTAAATGAGTATTGTAGACAGATACTATATTAAATAAGGAGTCTTTTCTGTAGAAGTTTACCTTCTCAAAGTGCCTTTATCTTTTATCTTAAGTACAAATAATTTTTCTGGGTTTGGTGTTACTCATGAGCCTGATTACTATTCATAACAGATTGTATTTTCCAAAGATGGTCATAAAAATGTCTCACCTCACATGCTTTTATGCAACGTGACCTTGACATTCCTTCATCATTTCACATCAAAATGTGTAAATATATATATACACATATATATACACACACACATATATATGTATATATATATACACCCAACACAGGAGGTCCCACGTTCATAAAGCAAGTTTTTAGAGACCTATGAAGAGACTTAAACTTTCACACAAAAATAGTAGGAAACTTTAATACCCCATTGAGAGTATCAGACAGATCATCGAGGCAGAAAATGAACAAAGTTATTAAGGACCTGAGCTCAACACTTGACCAAATGGACTTGATAAACATCTCCAGAGCTCTCCACCTCAAAACAACAGAATATACATTTTTCTCATTGCCACATGGCACATACTCCAAAATCGACCACACAATCAGACATAAAACATTCCTCAGTAAATTCATGAAAATTGAAATTATACCAACCACACTCTCAGACCACAGTGCACTAAAGATGGAATTCAATACAAAGAAAATCACTCAAAACCATACATTTACATGGTAATTAACCTGCTCCTGAATGACTTTTGGGCAAATAATCAAATTAAGGCAGAAATCACAAAGTCACTTGAAACTTCTTGAATTTGAAAATGAGAACAGAGATACAACATACCAGAATCTCTGGAACACAGCTAAGGCAGTGTTAACAGGGAAATTTATAGCACTAAACACCCACATAAGAAAGTTAGAAAGATTAACAACCTTTCTATTGACAACATCACAACTAGAACTACATCACAACTAGAAGTAGATAAACAAGAGCAAACCAACCCAAAAGCTAGTAGAAGACAAGAAATAACCTAAAATAGAGCTGAACTGAAGGAAATTGAGATGCCAGAAATCATTCCAAAAATCAACAAAGACAAGAACTGGTTCTTTGAAAAAGAATTAATAAGGTAAATAGACGACAGCTAGACTAATAAAGAGGACAAGAGAGAAGATCCAAGTAAGCACAATTAGGAAGGACAAAGAGGACATTACCACTGACCCCACCAAAATACAAATAACCGTCAGAGACTACTATGAACACCTCTATGCACACAAACTAGAAATCTAGAAGAAATAGATACATTTCTGGACACATATATCCTCCCAAGAGTGAATCAAGAAGAAACTGAATCCATGAACAGTCTAATAATAAGCTCTGAAGTTGAATCAGTAATAAATAGCCAACCAACAACAACAACAAAAATCCCTTGACCAGCCAGATTCATAGCTGAATTCTAGCAGATGAACAAAGAAGAGCTAGCACCATTCCTACTAAAACTTCCAAAATTGACAAGGAGGAACTCCTCCCCAACTCATTCTATGAGACCAGCATCATCCTGATACCAAAACCTGGCAGACACACACACACACACACACACACACACACACACACACACACACACATAAAAAAAAAAAAAAAAAAAAAAAAACAACTTTAGGCTAATATCCTTGATGAACACAGATGCAAAAATCCTCAAGAAAATATTAGCAAACTGAATCCAACAGCATACTGAAAAGCTAACAATCCACCACAATCGAGTAGGCTTTATCCCTGGGATGCAAGGTTGGTTTAACATATACAAATCAATAAATGTGACTCACCAAATAAATAAAACTAAAGACAGAAATCACATGATTATCTCAATAGATGCAGAAAAGGCTTTCAATAGAATTCAACATCCATTCATGTTAAAAACCAGGGGTAGTCTCTTCCATTATCCCCTGATTTAGCTGTGGGGTAAAATATTGGAGTACATAATGCAATGTTGAGTCAAATACCTGGGTCAGTTTCCATAGCTGTCCTTGGAACTAATACTTGGAGCATGAAATGACAATAAGGTACAACATGTAGACTAGCTCTGGATGGCATGTCTTCCAATAGGGTCTTCTGTTGTTTTCTGTATCAACAATTGATCACTGAAAAGAGAAAATAAAATGGTAAGGAGAAAGTTAGCTTTCCACCCAAGTAGCCAGTGAATTAACTAAAACCAGAAAGCATACAGAAGAGCAGGCTGAATCCACTTGATACAAAGTAATAAAAAGAAAACTGTTCTCAGCATCCCCACCTAATTGTACAAAAAACTTCTAAAATTAAATAAATGCACTGCCACTTCTGGTTCTTTAATAATGAATTTCCATTAGTTACCGAGGAAAGAAAAAGGACCTTTACCTCTCCCTGAGCTGAACACTTATGGACAAAACATGAAACAGTTTCCTCCTCAATGTGTTTAAAAGCTAAGCACATGTAGCCAAAAAGTGATAGGGCACAGAAGAGGCCAATACCAGCCAACAAAAGGCATGGGTTTTATTTGGTTTAATGAATGAAAAACCATTGATGATGACCTCAAAAAGAATGATTATTCTAGAGAAAATACTGGATTATCTTTCTATTTTTCTCTATAGAAAAAAGATATCACAAAATTATTATATGTAGTGGCAACCAAAGAGTATGCAAACAGAGAAGGAACCTATTGTAAAGACTTTAAGGCAGTTACTTAATTTTAAAAAATCATTCTATTTTCCTCTATGTTTTTTGATAGTTACAGTATTTGTCACCTTTTAAAAATCTGTGCTTTATTGTGGATTAGTTTATCATCCTAGATGAATGTTCTCTTTTATTTCTAAACATTACTTCCAAAAAGGTTATTCATTGAAGAATGATAATTTTTATAAATCATTTTATGTTTTAAAGAATGGAATTCCTAGATTTGAAAGGTCCAAGACAGTAGTACTTATTGTATCTCACTTATCTGAAGAAATTATTTATTTAAATAACAAATAAAAGTCAAACAGCACAGAGGGAATAAAGCTCATATAATAAGACACAATTTCTTCCCCTTTAAAAATGAATGCAATCTGATATGAAGAAGCCACTCAAATACTTATAAGGTTCGGGGGAAGAAATAAATACATACCACATTGACAGCAAGCTTTGCATCTGTATTTTACATCAGATTAATTCTTTCATTAAACAAATAATTGTTGACCTCTGCATAGACAGGGCACTATGCTGCTGTGGGGCTATGATGATTTTTTTTTTAACTATAATGTATTTATTCACTACATTAGTCAGGGCTCTCTTGCTTGCAACTGACAGGAACCCAATTCAAACTATCAATATAAAAAATATATATATTGACTCACATACTTGAATAAGAATGCAACTTAAGAATAGATCTATCAAAATTATTAGAAATTTCCTCTATCTCCTTACTGACTTTATTCTTAGACTGGTTTAGTTGGCTGAATGGCCACCATCAGTTCCAACTTAGAACCTCAGTGAAAAGTCAGTGCTTTTCCAAGAGTCCCAGCTTAAGTCCCAGTGCTTGTGTCCATTGGCTGTGATTGATTCATTTATGTTATGTGATTATTCTTAAACCAATTACTATGACTGAAAGGAACCAATACACTACTTTAACAAGTTCATGTCTGCCCTGGAACCAAGAGAGGAGTAAGCCTCACCCAAATGACCAGGAATGAAATAGTGGACCAATGCTTCTTCAATTAAAAAGAGGGAATGGATACCTGAGAGGAAAAAATAATACCTGTCCACTACAGCTATATGCAAGGAGCTACAGAAGAGAGTAAGATATAAGTATGTAAACAACTATAAGGTATCTCTTTGTCTCTCTCTGTCTCTCTGCTTCTCTATCTATCCATTTATCTATATCTGTCTATATACACAGACACACACAGTGGTGCATATTAAATGTTTAACTGGCTCTGCAGGGGAAAATAAGTTCTGATTTATAGTATTTTCTCATTTCCATGGTGTAAATACTCTCATCATAGCTGATTTCATGTACCAATGTGATGTCACTGAACATGGAATTGAGAAGATGCATCCACACATTCAGGTCTTCTCAGCCAGTAGGAACTGTCTCCAGCATACCATCACCATAATTAAAGACAAGAGGGGAAAAGTTTGAATCTAAGTGAACAGAAGTAGTATATGGTCTGACCCTTACAGGATGAGTAGAATTTTTGTAAACCGATTATATGTGTGGTAGTATTAAAAATAATTACAGAGGCAGATCAAATAATCAGAGTTGGAAAAATGACAGATGTTTTATAGAACTCAAAATTGGTTCCAAATATTTAGCTTATATGAACTTGAGCCCCATATCAAGATAATTTGACACAGCATTTCATGGGGAAGGGGTAGTTTTGGTGGGGAAGAATATTTCTATATTCTGAGGGTCTCATAAGAGTTTAGAATCCATTTAATTGCTCTACCTTTCAAAGTCATTGTTTTACTCTCAACCCTCTATTATCAGACCTGATTTATGTATAACTGTGAATAAACTACACCCACTTCAAATTCTTTTTAAAATGTCCTTTATGCCCAAGAGTAATGTACTGAGAGAAATATGTCATATTCCTCATAGACTTAGATCTATGCCAGTAGAAACATCAAAGGCTTGTTGCATAAACAGGTAATATAGACTTCTGGTTTCAGCTCTGACATATAAAGAGCTTGAAAGTCATTACTCCTGTCCTTAAAAGAAAAAGTTGAAAGAAAAAAATCAATAATTTTTCTTAGACCCATCAGCAACTGAGGTTACAGGCAAGCCACCATCCAAAATCTGTAAAGAGAGAGATGAATCCAGAAAGTGACAGCCAGGATCTGCTTACCTGGAGCAGAGCTACTGGATCCATAAACTGGCAAACAATCTTAAATGGTAATAGTGATGATTTACTGGAGACTGATGGTAGATTGGCATAAGAGTAAGAAACTCCTAGAGACTACAGTCTTAGGGCAGACATATACTTTCTTGGGTTTACCTCCAGAACCTCACCAGGTTCTCACGGTGAAGATCTAAAAAAGATATCCTCATGGCTCTGTCAGGGGGAGGGAAATAATAACCAATGTGGAAAAGGCCCAGAGTCTTCTCCCTAACAAAGGCCTACTCAAGGAGGGAAAAGACTGCCAGAGTGGTATCCCAGCTGCAGGAAGGATGGGAAGGACATTCCTTACCTTTCTGCACACTCTAGCCTTTCTTTCTCATCTAAGAGGAAAATAAAGGCTATACAATGGAAAAATAATTGTGAAGGTCACAGATAAGAGACACAAGGCCACTAATTATATTACAGAATTCTTTTCTCTCCCCTATGCCTTAGCACCACACCAGCAGGGCTCCAGAATAACAATAGTAGATTATAGCTAAAGAGCTCTGGAGACAAACTCTGGTGAGGTGTGTGCGGGAAAGCTCAAAGTCAAGAGAGGAGACAAAACAAGGACACTAGAGGAATTTGAAGGCTCTGAAACCTGTAGGGATGGCAAACAGCAAGTATAGCCCCCAATTCCTAGCTAGATTATCATAAGTCCTCACACTAAAGGTCTGTTTAGCTCAGTTCCTGTTCCTGATACAAACATGTCAGACTTTCAATAAAATGTCACATGGCATGCCAAAAGCAGGAAAAAAAGACACAGTCTGAAAAGACAAAGCAAGCGTCAAAATCAAATTCAGAAATGACGTATGTTGAAATAATGAGAAATGGAATTTAAAGTGATAACTGTGATTGATATGTTAAAAGCTCTTATGAAAAAAGTAGATAATATGTGAAAACAGGTGGTTAATGCAAGCAGAGAAATGGCAACTCTAAGAAATAATCAAAGGGAAATGCTAGAAATCAATGACATTGTAATAAAAATGAAGAATGCCTTTGATGGAATCACCAGTAGATTGGACACGGGCAAGTAAAGAACCAGGGAGCTTTGAAGGTAAATAAAGAAGTGATACACTCAGGACTAGACCTAAGCAATGGATAGTTCAACTCTTGCTGAAAGCCCAAGAAGGCATCTGATATGGTTTGACTGTGTTCCCACCCAAATCTCATCTTGAATTGTAATAAGCCTCACATGTCAAAGGCATAGCCAGGTGGAAATAATTGAATTATGGGGTCAGTTTCCCCCATACTGTTCTCATGGTAGTGAATAAGTCTCACGAGTTCTGATGGTTTTATAAATGGGAGTTCCCCTGCACAAGTTCTCTTGCCTGCCACCATGTAAGACGTGACTTTGCTCCTTATTCACCTTCTGCTGTGATTGTGCGCCCTCCCCAGCCATGTGGAAATGTGAGTCAATTCAACCTCTTTCCATTATAAATTACCCAATCTTGGGTATGTTTTTATTAGCAGTGCAAGAACAGACTAATAACAGCATCCTTTACTACCCAGTAGTTTCAGGGACCATTTCTGATAAAAAGGGATAGTAGGATGGAGTAAGCAAAGTCGAATTTGACACTTTTTCTAGCCCTCTTGTACTACATCAGTGTCTTTGCTCTCCCTCCCCTTCGAACTCTCATACAGCATGATTTCTGGGTCTTAAATTAGGCATTTATAATGTTATACAAATAAAACTACATTGTCATATTATATCTCTTGGAGTGTATTTGCATTACAAGCTTTATCTAATTGTGGATTTCAGGCGTTGCCTCCTATGGAAGGAAGAGTAGACTCCAGGGAGGAGGTGGGAGATGGAGGGCCTTTTTCTTAACCCTGGGAATCACATCTCTGCCCCATCCATAAGTCAGCCCTGTGGGAAACTGTTATGTGCATCGCTTTCCAGGCATACGTGAGAATGGAGTTCTGAGAACAGCAGTATTAGGAAGGTGAGTAGTGGAGGCTACAGGATAAGATTGGCCTAAGCCTTGGGGACTAAAGAGCCAAGTCTTCTGTGGCATCAGAACCACCTCCTTAAGTTGTTAAGTCCAATGACTGGAAGAACCTGGAGAGAGTTTCAGGGTGATGCCAGGTGAGAAAATCAAGCCCCATGTGAAAAGGTTACGTAAATTTCCATCATTCCACTGAGAAAAGAGATGGCAATAAGGATTTTTAACATCAGTGAGTAAAAAGAAAAAATTATGGCCAGCTGGTCTTTTGCCAGCGGACAGAATTCAGAATTCAGCTTTGGAACATAATGTGATAGATTCAGAGCACATATTGTTACACCTTTAAATAAGCTACCTGAAGGACAGTGGAAACAATCCAATTATGAATGGTTTTATTCTTTGTTTTTTTTTTTGTTTTGTTTTGACACAGAGTCTCACTCTGTTGCCCAGGTTGGAGTGCAGTAGTGCAATCTCTGCCTCCCAGGTTCAAGCGATCCTCCTGCCTCAGCCTCCCAAGCAGCTGGGACTACAGGCACACACCACCACTCCTGGCTAATTTTTGTATTTTTAGTACAGACGAGGTTTCACCATGTTGCAGGCTAGTCTTGAACTCCTGACCTCAAGTGATCCGCCTGCCTCAGCCTCCCAAAGTGCTGGGATTACAGGTTTCATCCTTTTCTGAACGCCAGAAGAGATATTTAAACTAGATCCCAAACCTTGATTAGATGTAATCTGGCCTACATTCTGCTAACAATTTGGTTTTATTTCATCAAGAAACTCTGGCAACTAATATGTTCATCTGTCAAATGCAAATAGAGGGAAACCACTCTGCAAAACTATTTGCTACTGAGTCACTATCATTAAGAAGCCAGTCTGTCTTATACCCCATCCAAAGAGTGCTTGATTATTGACAAATCAAAACTACCACAATAATAACAGGCTCTTACCTATAAAGCAATCTCACAGCACATAACTCAAGGATAATGCTATGACGTTCTTCCACTGGAAATATCCTACTGATGCAAATGGAATCCCTGCTAGGAAGCACGGCCAAGTACTTTGAAAAGAGAAAATGGTTCTACTAGCTGTCTCACTTTCTTGATCAGCTTCAACTACAGTATCTCCTTTAGTGTGTTAGAGAATCAGCATGAATGTATCCAGTAATCCTTAACAGTAATTCTGTTTTTTTTAAAATCTATTTATCTATCTAATGTGTTATAGGTCCATTATGTTTCATCCAATGGCTTGCTTTCATGAGACTATGCTTACCTTATTTTTTGTCAATCTTTTAAAATTGTTTAAATTGGAGAGCTATTTTAGTTAACTGTTGTACGCAGAACCCAATAATTTTTCAAACTTAAAATGTTTTATTTTTCTATGCTACCCCCCAAAACATTATTGACCTTGAATCAATGTCTCTTAAATACATCTCTCTAGCCTCGTACCTATATTTTTTAAATCACAGATTCTGATAGAGCAGATACTTTTAGATGTTTTAAGATTCTTAGACTTAGTTCAAAAAAATTCATTCAACTCTTGCCCTTCCACTCTAATGAGAATAATATATCAAAAGGACAGCAAATGAGAAATGGGATTATTAAACCTCAACATGAAACAAAAGATATGGTATGAAATATTTATAAGTAGAACAAGGAGCATTGATGGGAACAGAAGATGATGAGGATGATGTCTAAAATAATTAATGTTACAGAAACCATCCAGGAAAATTAACTGAATGATTGCTCTCCATTGCTATGAGTGAATGATAGTGGGAGTTGAAGGAGATTACAGGTAAATGTGGTTTTATTTACCATCGTTTTAAAGGTAGTTTCAAATTCAGTGTGCATAATAAACTGCTCATGCTTTGGGGGATACATAGAGACTGAGATACACGTTGCATTTGTTCAGAACACTTTAATGGGAATGTTCCCCTTACTTGGTAGTGCAAATCTGGCAGGTGTAACCAATGTAGCCAGTATCTTCAGTAACTAGATACTGACTTAAAACCTACACTTTATTGCGGCACTATTCACAATAGCAAAGACTTGGAATCAACCCAAATGTCCATCAGTGACAGACTGGATTAAGAAAATGTGGCACATATACACCATGGAATACTATGCAGCCATAAAAAAGGATGAGTTTGCGTCCTTTGTAGAGACATGGATGCAGCTGGAAACCATCATTCTTAGCAAACTATCACAAGAGAAAACCAAACACCGCATGTTCTCACTCATAGGTGGGAACTGAACAATGAGCTCACTTGGACTCGGGAAGGGGAACATCACACACTGGGGCCTATCATGGGGAGGGGGGAGGGGGGAGGGATTGCATTGGGGAGTTATACCTGATATAAATGATGAATTGATGGGTGCTGACGAGTTGATGGGTGCAGCACACCAACATGGCACATGTATACATATGTAACCTGCACGTTATGCACATGTACCCTAGAACTTAAAGTATAATAAAAAAAAAAAAAAAAAAACCTACACTTCCCCCTCCCTTCCCCCTCCTATGCAGCTATCACCAAGTCCTAAAAATCTCATGAATCCATTCCTTCTTTCCATTTTCACTATCACTAACAAGAGAAATCCTGGCTACCATCATCTTTTACCTGCATTACTGCAATGGTTTCCTAACTGGTTGCCTATAAGTGGTTCTTACTACCATCTATCAGCAGCCAAGTGCTCCTCTTAAAATGCTCATCTTATTACATTCACTTTTTTCTTAAAATAGATCCATATTTTCCTGTTACTTTTAGCATAAAGACAAATTGCCTGCAACTCTTTGCGTGATCTGGCCCCAATCTACATCTCCAGCCTCGCTTTGCATCACTTTGCCTCCTCTCACTATCTCTTATCCAGCCACACTGCCCCTCTTTGAACCCCATGTTTGTGTCATGCTCACTCCCAGCACAGGACCTTTGCACAAACCATTCTCCTCTCCTAGGAAGCTAATTTGCCCACCTTTAGCTAGTTAATATCTACATATTTTCAGCTCTCAGTGATGTCATATGCATAAAATATTATGAAAACAATAGAGGAGGCAAACAACCCATTCCAGATGGAAATCAAAGACTTCCTAAAAGTCCTGGGCCTCTAGTCTGATTGATCTTGTAGCTGAGTAAGGTGAAGAGGGAAAGGGAAGGAAGAGCATTCCTGGCAAGGGAACAATAGAGTCAGTGAAACAGAGAAATTGGTACTGTCAGAGCCAAAATTAGTGGGAGAGGTCGAAGGGAGATAAAGTTGTAGAAGTAGAAGGCTACTTACATAGAGCTAAAAGTCTATGGAAGAACTTTAGAGGGTTTGAGGAAAGGGAAAAAGAATATTAGATTTGCTTTGAGCGATTTTCCCATAGTCACCAGATAGTTACAGAATTTGGACTAAAATCTCATTTTCCTAACACTCAGACCAAATGTTATTCACCAAACTCAGTACATCAGAATAACCTAGGAATTGTTAAATGCAGATTGCTGGACCTTACTACTGGAGTTTCTGATTCACTGTGTTTGGGACTGGGCCCAAGAATTTACATTTTTAACAAGTTTCCAGGTAATACTAAAGTTCCTAGTCCAAGG
The DNA here is from genome assembly GCF_002776525.5 of Piliocolobus tephrosceles. NCBI lineage: Eukaryota > Metazoa > Chordata > Mammalia > Primates > Cercopithecidae > Piliocolobus > Piliocolobus tephrosceles. The sequence continues at coordinate 55,034,647 of NC_045437.1, read as the reverse complement.
ACTACACTTTGATAATCACTGCACTAAATGTTATAACTTGAGAACTGAAATATAAAGCCACTCAAAGAGATTTAACTCTAAGAAGAATAAGAAAGGAAAACAGAGGCACAGAAATGCCAAAACAATGGAAAACCTAAGAGCAATTTTTTTCTTAGCAGTAAACATAACTTTAGGCTGCAAATTAACTAATCTCCTTAAATCTCATTTTCTTACCTGTAAAACAACGTCATCAAGTCAAATGAGCGCTATAGTTCCTTCTAGTTCTAAAGGTTTACAATCCTATGATTTAGCTTCTTATCTATATTTTGCTAAGGTTTTTTATTAAGCTATTTGTTATTCCACAAATATACATGTGGGTAAAAATAAGAAGAAGAAAATAGACTAAGAGACTTTTGGGAAATAAGAATTAAACCAAGAATTCTAACAAAAAGAAGCTGAATCATCATATTAATCACACATACCTATGAAAGATGGTTATCAATAAAATATCAACAAGAAGAAATTATGCAGTTTGCTAAAATTCCTGAACTTTTAAACATTTAACAACCGAATTTTTAACAAATTTTAGATTTGGGCTGTACATGTACAAGTTTGTTACATGGGTATATGGCATGATGCTGAAGTGTGGAGTTGTAATGATCCTGTCATCCAAGTACTGAACATAGTACCCCATAGGTAGTTTTCCAACATTTGCCCGTCTCCTTCCCTCCCCTGTTTTGGAATCCCCAGTGTCTATTGTTCCCATCTTTATCAGTTATTCCCAATGTTTAGCTCCCACTTTTCTGTTTCTGCATTAATTCACTTAGAATAATGGCCACCAGCTGCATCCATGTTGCTGAAAACAACATGATTTTGTTTTTGTCTCTTTTATAGCTGCACAATATTCCATGGTGTATATGTACCATATTTGCTTTATTCAGTTCATCATTGATGGGCACCTGGGTTTATTTCATGTCCTTGCTATCATGAATAGTGCTGCAATAAACATACAAGTTTAGGTGTCCTTTTGGTAGAATGATTTATTTTCATTTGGGTATATACCCAGTAATGGAATTGCTGGGTTAAATGCTAATTCTATTTTTAATTCTTTGACAACCGATTTTTTAAAGCATCTTTCTAAATGGGTGTTTTTATCTGAAACATAACCCAAGTGTTATTTTCTCTTTGCCAAACATCTCAAACTATCCTTCTTTGCCAGAAATGCCATCTTATTAGCTAAGATTCCCATGGCGAGACAAATTTTAAAGTACCATCCAAATAGTAAACGGTGTCCAGAGTCTATGTAATATTCATGACGGATAATTTTCTTTCCAAACGAAACATTGAAAAATGTTTTAATAAGAGTTTACATAGTTCCAATTTTCTTACTTTTTTGCTCAAATGCCATGCTTTTTCAATTAGTTATTTAAGACCACCAGATTGTTACATTTTTAGTTTTTACTGATTAGATAATTGGGAATTAAATAGTATCTGATATTTTCCCTGTAGGTATTGATTCTCTTTTCAATTAATGCTCTCTAAATAATTGTCTTTTTTGTTCATATTAAATTGGCAGCTAGATTCTAAACAAGTGCTATTAACTTTGTCATAACCCTAAAATTAGGAGAAATTAATAATGGGTTGGGGGCAGGGTTGGGGATACAAAAGATGGACAGCAGTGACTCTAAGAAATATGGCATTGAAATTAGGACTGATTCCCAACTTCAGGGGGGTCTACTTTTCCGTCAATGAAAAAGACTTGTTAATTCATTGCTCACTTCTATCTGTCACGTGTACCTGTCTTTAATTTGACCCCTCTATTTAATAAGAATTCTTTGCTCTTTTCAAAGGCTTTCTCTTAAAGTGCACTTCTTATGTTCCCTTTGGCCCACAAATGGCCACCTTTTTCACAATTACATACTCTTGAAGATACCTGATGATGAGGATGAAATTCCACCTCTTCGTGGAGGTTTTTGCAGATTACAAGTGACAGAATCCTACCTCAAACTTGATTACATAAAATAGAATAATTTCTTGGAAAGATGCCAGGATACTTCTCAGAAATGGAGGAAAAGCTGCAGGATCAGGGAAACTCAGATGAGATTAGTGACTGTTACCAGAGGCCCAAGCACAGCTTGTTTTCTCTTCCTTCCTCTTTTTTCTGAGTTCTTCTTTGTGTACCTTCATCCTCGTATACTGCAGGAAGGCTTTCACCATACCAGACCTAGACTGGCCCTGGCTGGGTCATGTGCCATCCCTTGGCCCAATCACTTTAGCAAAAGGAACATAATATAAGTCCAATCTAGGCCACATTCCCATTCTTACGCCAATTAAAATGTCCAAAGGGGAAGTACCTTGACTAGTAACTTTCTGGTTATATTGGGAAGAAAAGTCAAAGAAAAGTTTGTTTGTTCCCAAACAAATAAAACAGTATTTCCATTACTATTGCAGTGTAATCAACCACTCCAAATTTAGTGGCATAGAACCACCATTATATTTTCTGTACCCAAGAGTAGTACCCGTGATGTATTTCTGGAAGAGCATATTTGAAACTAATTCCATTCAAGAAAATCCAGAATATTTTTTAAAATTAGGTATCCCTTATTATAAAAGCAACTCTAATAAAAACTGTGCATAGCAAGGTACCTGTAGATTTGATACCTCAACTTACAGTCAAAGTTTTACCTTTAAGTCAAAACTGCAAAGGATATCTTGGTGCTATTAATAAAAATAATAAACAACAAAGAGTATAACACTAAGGGAATTGATAGCTACCTAGGAGGCGTTAACAGAGCATAGTAAACCCAAGGACAATGAACCCCAACTGCACATTCATTACTTTGATATGTTCAGCAGTGAGGTGAGATAATCAAGTATTAATGGTAGCACTGAGACCAAGGGCCTCACAACACCTTTATGGTTGTTAAATTTTATTTGGTGTTTGTTATCTCAAATTGCTTTTGTGTTGCTTGCTTATGACCTTCCTATTGCTCTTTTGGGTGTGCTAAATAGTCAAGCATTTCTAAAGAAAATTGTTTTCTAATCAACTGAATGGAGGAAACTCTTCAGGTACCTATCTGAACATAATTTTCTTTGTGGTTCACAAAATGATATTAAAAGAGAGATCAGCCTACAAAAAGACATATCATTCCAATTCACCTTTTAATGATCCAATATGAGGAACTGTATTTTTATTTGCATACTAAAGACTTGCTGTCATTTCACTAGTATTTTATTCACAGCAATTAGATAATGTAATTTATGCCCCATAATACTAAAATAATACACTATTACTAAGCTTTTTATTTTTGAATAGCCTACCTTAACCTTCATCCTTCAGTACTTCTTTAGTATACTGCATACCTTAATAAATTCTCAAACATTGCTCTGATTCTTACACTTAACTGTCATTTGGTGCTATTTCATTCAGAAGAAACACAATACCAGAACAATGGAAAGCACACCAGCCCAAGTAACAACTGATCATCTTTCAAGTCCTGTCTTTGTTTGGGTTACATTAAGAGGAGTGAAAACAGAAAATTCTAGATGGAAAGGAAAGCATGTTGTTCAAAGCCAAGACAGACCAAAGAGAGATTGTCTTTTGTTTTATTTCCATCCTTAACCTTGGCAAAATAAGAGAGATTGTGTTTTTTCTTAACCTAGGACATGGGTCCTCTAACAAGGAGGAGCCTACAGGGCAGCAGTTATTTCTGAGAACAGATGTAGAGGTAGAAATATTTTTCCTCTTATCACAAATACCCACTGTGTCCTCATTATACATCTGCCAGTATGAATTACAGGTAAGAGGACTTGAACGCCTTTCTGTGTTTTGTCTTATCAAGAATGATAAAAAGTGTCAAGATAGAAGTTAGGACTCACTCTCAGGAGTAATACAACAATTTAAGGATTTTGAGAACGCCAAATATTAACAATCAGTGTTAATAATAATAATAAACAGCAGCTAACTTTTTTTGAGCACTTACCGTGTGCCAAATACTCTTTTAAATACTTTACTTAGATCCCCTATAAGCCTCAACATAGACATAAGTGCTATTGTTATTCCGATTTTTCAGATGCAGAAACTGAGACACCAACATATTCAATCACTTACCCAAGGATACACTTAGAAAATGATGAAGACAATGACAAGTGAAAAGAAATGCTACAGAAAAGGGAGGAAAAAGAAGAAAGCGAGTAATCAGAATTTTATCAGATAGCAGCTTTGGCTCTTTTAGTAGGTAGTAAATATGGATTTTCTGGAAGAGAAGTATTATTTTGTGCCCAAATAATAGTAATGTTTGAAAAACAACAGATATGAGGACTCTTGTTACTAACAAATCAAATGGTGACCATTTATTGGTATCTTCTATCTACATAGCTATGTGCATACACATGCACATTTAATCTGCAACACATTTAATCTGCAATCTCCTTTGAGAAAAGGAGTATGAGGGCAATGAAGCTCAGAGTTACTGGGAAATCATTGAAAGTATGCTAAGTCTCATTCTTCCTGCAGATTCCTGTGGGGATATATGACACCCACAGAAAGGAACTGGATGGGGGCGGAGCAATATGGCCGAATAGGAACAGCTCCAGTCTCCAGCTCCCAGCGTGAGCGACACAGAAGACAGGTGATTTCTGCCTTTTCAACTGAGGTACTGGGTTTATCTCACTAGGGAGTGCCGGACAATCGGTGCTGGTCAGCTCTTGCAGCCCGACCAGCCAGAGCTGAAGCATGGCCAGGCATCGCCTCACCTGGGAAGTGCAAGGTGGAAGGGAATCCCTTTTCCTAGCCAGAGGAACTGAGACACACAACACCTGGAAAATTGGGTAACTCCCACCCCAATACTGCGCTTTAAGCAAATGGGCACACCAGGAGATTATATCCCACACCTGGTCAGGAGGGTCCCACGCCCACAGAGCCTTCCTCATTGCTAGCACAGCAGTCTGCGATCTAACTGCAAGGCAGCAGCGAGGCTGGGGGTGGGGCACCCGCCATTGCTGGGCTTAAGTAGGTAAACAAAGCCCTGGGAAGATCGAACTGGGTGGATCCCACAGCAGCTCAAGGAGGCCTGCCAGTCTCTGTAGACTCCACCTCTGGGGACAGGGCACAGCTAAACAACAACAACAACAACAACAAAAAGCAGCAGAAACCTCTGCAGATGCAAACGACTCTGTCTGACAGCTTTGAAGAGAGCAGTGGATCTCCTAACACGGAGGTTGAGATCTGAGAACGGACAGACCGCCTGCTCAAGTGGGTCCCTGACCCCTGAGTAGCCTAACTGGGAGACATCCTCCACTAGGGGCAGACCGACACTCCACACCTCACACGGTGGAGTACACCCCTGAGAGGAAGCTTCCAAAGCAAGAATCAGACAGGTACACTCGCTGTTCAGCAGTATTCTATCTTCTGCAGCCTCTGCTGCTGACACCCAGGCAAACAGGGTCTGGAGTAGACCTCAAGCAATCTCCAACAGACCTACAGCTGAGGGTCCTGACTGTTAGAAGGAAAACTAACAAACAGAAAGGACACCCACACCAAAACCCCATCAGTACGTCACCATCATCAACAACCAGAGGCAGATAAAACCACAAAGATGGGGAAAAAGCAGGGCAGAAAAACTGGAAATTCAAACAATAAGAGCGCATCTCCCCCTCCAAAGGAACGCAGCTCGTTGCCAGCAACGGATCAAAGCTGGACGGACAATGACTTTGACAAGATGAGAGAAGAAGGCTTCAGACCATCAAACTTCTCAGAGCTAAAGGAGGAATTACGTACCCAGTGCAAAGAAACTAAAAATCTTAAAAAAAGAGTGGAAGAATTGATAACCAGAATAATGAATGCAGAGAAGGCCATAAACAAACTGACAGAGATGAAAACCATGACACGAGAAATACATGACAAATGCACAAGCTTCAGTAACCGACTCGATCAACTGGAAGAAAGAGTATCAGCGATTGAGGATCAAATGAATGAAATGAAGCGAGAAGAGAAGTCTAAAGAAAAAAGAAGAAAAAGAAATGAACAAAGCCTGCAACAAGTATGGGATTATGTAAAAAGACCAAATCTATGTCTGGTTGGGGTGCCTGAAAGTGAGGGAGAAAATGGAACCAAGTTGGAAAACACTCTTCAGGATATCATCCAGGAGGACTTCCTCAACCTAGTAGGGCAGGCCAACATTCAAATTCAGGAAATACAGAGAATGCAACAAAGATACTCCTCGAGAAGAGCAACTCCAAGAGACATAATTGCCAGATTCACCAAAGTTGAAATGAAGGAAAAAATCTTAAGGGCAGCCAGAGAGAAAGGTCGGGTTACCCACAAAGGGAAGCCCATCAGACTAACAGCAGATCCCTCAGCAGAAACTCTACAAGCCAGAAGAGAGTGGGGGCCAATATTCAACATTCTTAAAGAAAAGAATTTTCAACCCAGAATTTCATATCCAGCCAAACTAAGTTTCATAAGTGAAGGAGGAATAAAATCCTTTACAGATAAGCAAATGCTTAGAGATTTTGTCACCACCAGGCCTGCCCTACAAGAGACCATGAAGGAAGCACTAAACATGGAAAGGAACAACTGGTATCAGCCACTGCAAAAACATGCCAAAATGTAAAGACCATCGAGACTAGGAAGAAACTGCATCAACTAATGAGCAAAATAACCAGTTAATATCATAATGGCAGGATCAAGTTCACACATAACAATATTAACCTTAAATGTAAATGGACTAAATGCTCCAATTAAAAGACACAGACTGGCAAATTGGATAAAGAGTCAAGACCCATCAGTCTGCTGTATTCAGGAGACCCATCTCACATGCAGAGACATACATAAGCTCAAAATAAAGGGATGGAGGAAGATCTACCAAGCAAATGGAGAACAAAAGAAAGCAGGGGTTGCAATCCTAGTCTCTGATAAAACAGACTTTAAACCATCAAAGATCAAAAGAGACAAGGAAGGCCATTACATAATGGTAATGGGATCAATTCAACAGGAAGAGCTAACTATCCTAAATATATATGTACCCAATACAGGAACACCCAGATTCATAAAGCAAGCCCTTAGAGACTTACAAAGGGACTTAGACTCCCACACAATAATAATGGAAGACTTCAACACTCCACTGTCAACATTAGACAGATCAACGAGACAGAAAGTTAACAAGGATATCCAGGAATTGAACTCATCTCTGCAGCAAGCAGACCTAATAGACATCTACAGAACTCTCCACCCCAAATCAACAGAATATACATTCTTCTCAGCACCACATCACACTTATTCCAAAATTGACCACATAATTGGAAGTAAAGCACTCCTCAGCAAATGTACAAAAACAGAAATTATAACAAACTGTCTGTCACACCACAGTGCAATCAAACTAGAACTCAGGACTAAGAAACTCAATCAAAACCGCTCAACTACATGGAAACTGAATAACCTGCTCCTGAATGATTACTGGGTACATAACGAAATGAAGGCAGAAATAAAGAAGTTCTTTGAAACCAATGAGAACAAAGATACAACATACCAGAATCTCTGGGACAAATTTAAAGCAGTGTGTAGAGGGAAATTTATAGCACTAAATGCCCACAAGAGAAAGCTGGAAAGATCTAAAATTGACACCCTAACATCACAATTAAAAGAACTAGAGAAGCAAGAGCAAACACATTCAAAAGCTAGCAGAAGGCAAGAAATAACTAAGATCAGAGCAGAACTGAAGGAGATAGAGACACAAAAAACTCTCCAAAAAAATCAATGAATCCAAGAGTTGGTTTTTTGAAAAGATCAACAAAATTGATAGACCGCTAGCAAGACTAATAAAGAAGAAAAGAGAGAAGAATCAAATAAACGCAATAAAAAATGATAAAGGGGATATCACCACCGACCCCACAGAAATACAAACTACCATCAGAGAATACTATAAACACCTCTACCTAAATAAACTAGAAAATCAGGAAGAAATGGATAATTTCCTGGACACTTACACTCTCCCAAGACTAAACCAGGAAGAAACTGAATCCCTGAATAGACCAATAGCAGGCTCCGAAATTGAGGCAATAATTAATAGCCTACCAACCAAAAAAAGTCCAGGACCAGATGGATTCACAGCTGAATTCTACCAGAGGTACAAGGAGGAGCTGGTACCATTCCTTCTGAAACTATTCCAATCAATAGAAAAAGAGGGAATCCTCCCTAACACATTTTGTGAGGCCAACATCATCCTGATACCAAAGCCTGGCAGAGACACAACAAAAAAAAAGAATTTTAGACCAATATCCCTGATGAACATCGATGCAAAAATCCTCAATAAAATACTGGCAAAGTGGATTCAGCAGCACATCAAAAACCTTATCCACCATGATAAAGTGGGCTTCATCCCTGGGATGCAAGGCTGGTTCAACATTTGCAAATCAATAAACATAATTCAGCATATAAACAGAACCAAAGACAAGAACAACATGATTATCTCAATAGATGCAGAAAAGGCCTTTGACAAAATTCAACAGCCCTTCATGCTAAAGACGCTCAATAAATTCGGTATTGATGGAATGTACCTCAAACTAATAAGAGCTATTTATGACAAACTCACAGCCAATATCATACTGAACGAGCAAAAACTGGAAAAATTCCCTTTGAAAACTGGCACAAGACAGGAATGCCCTCTCTCACCACTCCTATTCAACATTGTGTTGGAAGTTCTGGCTAGGGCAATCAGGCAAGAGAAAGAAATAAAGGTATCCAGTTAGGAAAAGAAGAAGTCAAATTGTCCCTGTTTGCAGATGACATGATTGCATATTTAGAAAACTTCATCATCTCAGCCCAAAATCTCCTTAAGCTGATAAGAAACTTCAGCAAAGTCTCAGGATACAAAATTAATGTGCAAAAATCACAAGCATTCTTACACCCCAGTAACAGACAAACAGAGAGCCAAATCAGGAATGAACTTCCATTCACAATTGCTTCAAAGAGAATAAAATACCTAGGAATCCAACTTACAAGGGATGTAAAGGACCTCAAGGAGAACTACAAACCACTGCTCAGTGAAATAAAAGAGGACACAAACAAATGGAAGAACATACCATGATCATGGATAGGAAGAATCAATATCGTGAAAATGGCCATCCTGCCCAAGGTCATTTATAGATTCAATGCCATCCCCATCAAGCTACCAATGAGTTTCTTCACAGAATTGGAAAAAACTGCTTTAAAGTTCATATGGGACCAAAAAAGAGCCCACATTGCCAAGACAATCCTAAGTCAAAAGAACAAAGCTGGAGGCATCACGCTACCTGACTTCAAACTATCCTACAAGGCTACAGTAACCAAAACAGCATGGTACTGGTACCAAAACAGAGATATAGACCAATGGAACAGAACAGAGTCCTCGGAAATAATACCACACATCTACAGCCATCTGATCTTTGATAAACCTGAGAAAAACAAGAAATGGGGAAAGGATTCCCTATTTAATAAATGGTGCTGGGAAAATTGGCTAGCCAGAAGTAGAAAGCTGAAACTGGATCCTTTCCCTACTCCTTATACGAAAATTCATTCAAGATGGATTAGAGACTTAAATGTTAGACCTAATACCATAAAAACCCTAGAAGAAAATCTAGGTAATACCATTCAGGACATAGGCATGGACAAGAACTTCATGTCTAAAACACGAAAAGCAATGGCAACAAAAGCCATAATTGACAAATGGGATCTCATTAAACTAAAGAGCTTCTGCACAGCAAAAGAAACTACCATCAGAGTGAACAGGCAACCTACAGAATGGGAGAAAATTTTTGCAATCTGCTCATCTGACAAAGGGCTAATATCCAGAACCTACAAAGAACTCAAACAAATTTACAAGAAGAGGCCGGGCGCGGTGGCTCAAGCCTGTAATCCCAGCACTTTGGGAGGCCGAGACAGGCGCATCACGAGGTCAGGAGATTGAGACCATCCTGGCTAACATGGTGAAACCCCGTCTCTACTAAAAAAAATACAAAAATCTAGCCAGGCGAGGTGGCGGGCGCCTGTAGTCCCAGCTACTCAGGAGGCTGAGGCAGGAGAATGGCGGGAACCCGGCAGGCGGAGCTTGCAGTGAGCTGAGATCCGGCCACTGCACTCCAGCTGGGGTGATAGAGCGAGACTCCATCTCAACAACAACAACAACAAAAAAAAAACAAATTTACGAGAAGAAAACAAACAACCCCATCAAAAAGTGAGCAAAGGATATGAACAGACATTTCTCCAAAGAAGACATTCATACAGCCAACAGACACATGAAACAATGCTCATCATCACTGGCCATCAGAGAAATGCAAATGAAAACCACAATGAGATACCATCTCACACCAGTTAGAATGGCAATCATTAAAAAGTCAGGAAACCACAGGTGCTGGAGAGGATGTGGAGAAATAGGAACACTTTTACACTGTTGGTGGGATTGTAAACTAGTTCAATCATATGGAAAACAGTATGGCGATTCCTCAAGGATCTAGAACTAGAAGTACCATATGACCCAGCCATCTCATTACTGGGTATATACCCAAAGGATTATAAATCATGCTGCTATAAAGACACATGCACACGTATGTTTATTGCGGCACTATTCACAATAGCAAAGACTTGGAATCAACCCAAATGTCCATCAGTGACAGATTGGATTAAGCAAATGTGGCACATATATACCATGGAATAATATGCAGCCATAAAAAAGGATGAGTTTGAGTCCTTCGTAGGGACATGGATGCAGCTGGAAACCATCATTCTCAGCAAACTATCGCAAGAACAGAAAACCAAACACCACATGTTCTCACTCATAGGTGGAAACTGAATAATGAGATCACTTGGACTCAGGAAGGGGAACATCACACACCAGGGCCTATCATGGGGAGGGGCGAGGGGGGAGGGATTGCATTGGGAGTTATACCTGATGTAAATGACGAGGTGACAGGTGCAGCACACCAACATGGCACAAGTATACATATGTAACAAACCTGCATGTTATGCACATGTACCCTAGAACTTAAAGTATTAAAAAAAAAAAAAAATCCCACTATTACCTTTGGACAGATAATAATAGTTAGCAAACATATCTAAATTCATTAAAATGCATTCATTCACTAAAATAAAAGAAAAAAGAAAAAATGTGATGTACTTAGTGTATAAATTTTAGAAAATTTCCTCTGTTAGTCTTGTTAATTTGATTGAATATATGTGTTTTGGATTATGAATATGAATATGATTGATATAAGAAATATGACTTGACATCATAGAGTTAAAAAAAAAAAAGGAACTGGAAATTTTCTCCACGGATTATACAGTCCTGGAAGGAAATCTAAGACTTGAGACATTGATGGACTTTAATCTAGCCTTCCAAACAAAGGTTGGGATTTTAGAAGAGAAAATCCATGGGGAATTTAATGGTTATACACATAACTGATATCAAATAATGAGATATGAATTTCTAGAAAACAGTTTACATTTCTTTAGTGTTAGAAACACTGTTGAAAGAGTTGTTAGAAAGAGATGAGTACTCCAAGAATGTGTTTGCCAAATGATTTGTAGATCTGATCAAAATGGTATTAAATTCAAAATTGAAAGGAGAGTTTACCATTATAAAACTAGAAACCATCTAGATGATTCAATATTGGAATACCCTGCACCTAGTGGGGAAAGTAGGTTTTCCACACAGAAAGCCCTTCCTAGAATTTTTTGAATTTCAAAAACTTAGATTGAAAAAATGGAAAAAAGTATTATAGTATCTTACAAGAATTAAATCTTAGGATTCAACATAGAGGAAGCATTATCGATTAGAAGCAATCCACTATAGTAAAGTCTAAAGCAAAAGCAGGAAATGTTGACATGTAGAGTCCAAAGTTAAGGTTGACATATCCAGAAGTTGAATTAGGAGCACTAAAGAAAAAGCAATCACAATCTATCATTTCATTGTAGCTATCACCATGTTAGAAGTGTATGTTCATCATTTTGTATGCAGCTAATGGTTAGTCATTCTTGCAAATAAAATAAATATTCATAGTATATAAGCATATGTACATTACATAAATTATATGAGTAGTGCTCCAGGAAATAACAGGTTTGGAAGCAAATAAGTCTGTAAATTGGCAATTTTGGCATGCAGTTCTGTATAGAACTAGAAGATTCAAAATTTTAATTGTTCAAATGCTATTCAATTGCTACTTTAATTGTTCAAAATGCTACTTATTTACTTGCATATCCCTGAGAGTATGAATATTCACAGTAGACTATAGTTCTTCATAAATGCTATAATTTCAATGTTTATTTAATAACCATATTTTTGATATCTATAATGAGTAAGCAGTGTAAAGAATGTTAATCTTTAATAATAACTTCAGTTGCAAAAATTCCTAGGAAGTCTGAAATCTTTTTTTCAAATCTTGAAGATAAATATATGCTGGAATTTGAAAACTCTAGGAGAAAGTCTAGAATGGCAATTTAAAATAATACTGAGTATCACGACTAAACAACCAGGTATTATGTAATAATTCACTTCTACTATCACTTATCTCTATTTGAACTACCAGGTCATTTTATTTGTAGAGTAGACTTCATTGGGGCCTTTTAAAATGGTTTTGGTCCATAGAATCTAGTTGAATGCTCAAGTTAAGTTGGGATTTTATTCAACAAAGATAATTATAAATTTTTATCATCACTGATAATTTGTGGGAATAAACTTATGTCTAGAATATTATATACATTGTTTAAAAGAAAGGATCTTATTAGAAAGGAGGTTAAGAGGCATTATGCATCAAAATAACAAAAACTTGAAAGAAAATCAATAAACTTAAAAATAGAGACATATATTTTTGTAAGGACGAAAGAATAAATAAATATAAGCCAAACACTGTGGTAATTCATTACATACCACCCAATTGGTATGAAAATGAATGATACTTCCTGAAGACAGTTTCTAAAAATGATATAAAGACAAAATAAAATAATAAACAGTTGCACTTATCTGTAAATTCCTTCAAAGTTCTATTTGTTTACAGTGCCTAACAATAAATATATATAAAAAAAAAGCTATCTTTAACCATTCTGAACCTTGCTTTGCTAATTCTTTTATTTCTCTAAAGTTAGAGGAAACAAACTGTAGAAAATGGATTTGTACCATCTCTTTAGTTTTTTTCAATATTTTTAACAACTTTATTGAGATGTTTTTGACACACAATAGACTGCACACATGTAAAGCATACAATTTGATAAGTTTTGACATATGTAAGCACCCATGCAACTATCACCACAACCTAGATAAATGAACATGTCCAATAGTTCCAAACTCCTCATACTCCTTTGTGATTCTTCTCTTCCACTCCTCCTGACACTCTTCCTCATTCTGACAAATACTGATATGCTTTTCTGTCACAAATATTTGTATGAATTTAATAGAATTTTATATAAATTAAGTCATATAGTATTATTATTATTATTATTATTATTATTATTATTATTATTATTTTGAGACAGAGTCTCACTCTATCACCTGGGCTGAAGTGCAATGGCATAACCTCAGCTCACTGCAGCCTCCGCCTCTTGAGTTCAAGTGATTCCCCTGCCTCAGACTCCTGAGTAGCTGGGATTACAGGCGCCCACCACCACACCTGACTCATTTTTGTATTTTTAGTAAAGACGAGGTTTCACCATGTTCAACAGGCTGGTCTCAAACTCCTGACCTCGTGATCTGCCAGCCACAGCCTCCCAAAGCGCAGGGATTATAGGCGTGAGCCACCACGTCCAGCCACTATTCTTTTATATCTGGATTATTTCACTCAACATAATTATTTTGAGATCCACATATGTTGTGTGTGTCAATGGTTCATTTTTTAAAATTGCAGGATAGTAGTCCAGTATATGGATATACCATAGTTTGTTTATTCATTCACTTGTTTATAGACAGATACTTTGGTTGCTTCTAGTTTGGGGCTATTATAAATAAAGGTGACATGAACATTTATTTCAAGTTTTTGTATTGATATATTTTCATTTCTATTGATTGAATATTAAAGTGTAGAATGGCTGAATCATATGGCTCACATGTGTTTAACTTTTCATAAAACTGTCGATTTGTTTTCCCAACTGGCTATATTATTTTACACTCAAACTAGATGTATGAGTGTTGCAGTTTCTCCACATTCTCATCAACACTTGGTATGGTCAGTCTTTTCACTTTTCACCATTCCAATAGGTGGATAGTGGTTATAATTGCATTTCCCCAGTGACTAATGATGTTGAACATCTTCTTAAGTGCTTGTCATTTGTGTATCTTCTTTAGTGAAGTGTCTTCAAATAATTTGCCCAGTTTTATGTAGGGGTTTGTTTTCTTATTATTGAATTTTGACAGTTCTTTATATATTCTGTGTAAAAATCCTTTATGAGATTTTCAAACATTTTCTCCCAGTCTGTGACTTGTCTTTTTATTCTCTTAATGATTAGTTTAACCATGCTTTTTATTCTCTTAACAGCACAGAAGTTTCTAGCTTTGAAGTTCTATTTATCAAAGCACTCTTATATTGATTGTACTTTTCATGTTGTACCTAAGAAATCTTTGCCTAACCCAGGTTAAAATACTCTATAAGTTTCAGAATTTTAGGATATTAATCTGCACTAGTTAGGGGTTCCCCAGAGAAACAGAACCAATTATAGATATTATATGTATATACACATATAATTCTACATATATACATACAATAATCTTGTATACATATAATTGATATGCAATTCTATGTATATCTACATATATGTATACCTATACCTACACACATATACATACAGCATTATATGTATACACACACCTATATATCTATATGTATACGCAGAGAAAGAGCAAGAGAGAACCAGGAAGCCAGTGCTATGATTCAGCCTGAGTTTGAAGGTTTGGTGGTTGGGGATGGTGGGGAGGGTGATGGTGTAAGTCCTGGTCCTAGTTCAAAGGCTCAAGAATGAGGAGCCCCATGTTCGAAGGCAGAAAAAGATGAATGCTCAACTCAAAGAGAAGAGAGTAAATGTACCTTTCCTCTGTCTTTTTGTTCTATTCAAGTCCACAACAGATTGACAGATGCTTACTCAAATTAGTGAGGGTGATCTTTATTCAGTCTACCAATCCAAATGCCAATCTCTTTCAGAAATACTCTCACAGACACACCCAGAAATAATGTTTTACTAACTATCTGGTCATCCTTTAGCCTAGTCAAGTTGACACATAAAATTAGCCATCACAATATTTCCATCATCCAAGGTAAGTATCAAAGCTTATTTTTTAATATATTGCTATCCAATTGTTCTAGCACCATTTGTTTAAAAATAACTATCCATTCTCCATTAAATTGTCTTTGGACTTTCGTTTAAAATGAGTTGCCTATTCCAGCGTAGGTCTATCTCTGAACTCTCTATTCTACCTCAGTGATCTATCTTTCTGTCTTTGCAGTGTTATTACATTGTCTTGATTACTGTAATTTTAAAATAAGTCTTGAAATAAGGTGGTATTAGTACTCCAATTTGTTCAATTTTCAAAGTTTATTTAGCTATTCTAGGAACTTTTCATTTTCATATGAATTTTAGAATCTGTTTATAAATTTCTTTTTTTAAAAAGTGTGATTGAGATTGCATTAAAACTGTAGATCAATTAATTTTGGGAGAAATGAGTGTTAACAATTTTGAGATTTCCACTTCATGAATATTTATTTATTCAAGTCTTCTTAAATTTTTCTCAGCAATGATTTGTAATCTTCAGTATATAGGTCTTCCTGCAATGAATAATTTACTGTCATCCAATCCTGTGTGTGTGTGTGTGTGTGTGTGTGTGTGTGTGTATTTCAAACACTACAGTGAAATAAATAAATAAATAAATAAATTTTTTTATTTCAAACACTATAGTTTTCATCTCTAGAAGTTAGATTTTGATCTTTTAAAAATGTTCCATCTTCGTACTTAACTTTTCAATCCAGTTAAAATAACTATTTTAGTGTCCTTGTTTGCTAATTCTTGTTTGCTAACAACTTTTTTAGTCCCTGTTGAAAGATTTATGTCTCCCCTATGGGTTGTATTTTTTTACTTTTTACATACTAGGTAATGCCAAACATTGTGAATTTTTTTCATTGGGTACTTTTGATATTTTTGTTTTTATATAAATGCTCTTGAGGATTTTTTCCTATGATTCAGTTAAGGTACTTGGAAACAATTTGATTTATTCAGATCTTACTTTAATATTCATTAGGTGAAATGGAGCAGTATTTAGTTTAGAGTTAATTATTCCCCACCACTGAAGCAAAATTTTTCTATATAGTCTACCTATTGTCTTCTATAGTTGGAGGTTTTCAAATCTGGCTGGTGGTAATACAAACTATTCCTGGTCCTGTGTGAGTGCCTGGCACTGTTACCTCTAATTCTTTCAGCTGGATTTTTTTTTTTTACCACAACCTTGAGCAATTCGCACTAGAATCAATAAAAGGTAGTTACAGAAAGCATTCTGAGAAGATGGCATAGTAGGAATCTGTCTCCCCATCGAAACAACAATTACATTGGCAGGATCTGTCTAGTGTAACTGTTTTGGAACTGGAGTCTAGTGAAAGCTTGCAACTTTCAGGGGAAGACTGAGATGGTAAAATGTGATTACTTTTGGTCAATTTCAGCTCTTAATACAGTAGCAGCTACCATCCCCCACCCTTCATCCTCATGGCAGGCAGTTGTGTATGTGTTTCTCATGCAGCTTGCACACACGTTAAGGGAGCCAGGGTAGGCAAAAAAAGATCCAGTTCTGCAAATATCAGGGATCTGTGCTCTTATCACTGATTGCCACTTTTGACCACAGAGGTGTGGACAAAGAGGTAGTAACCATTATTCTTGCACCTACCCGCATTGTTGCAAGCCCCTCCTCCTCTAGCTAAAGTGACTTTCAGGAAATTTAAAAGGCAGTGTCTTCCTCTCCTTCCCTTCATTTTCTCTTTTTTATTTTTTGAGAGCCATACATTGACAAGTAGGACATTTAAAAGCAACCACATATATGAGGGAAATTAGAAATCACCATAAATACCCAGCAGAAAGCACAGGCTCAGAAAATGCCTGAGGAGACCTTAAATTTATACTCAGGCTGATCCTTGGCACAAAGATATCCTAAATAATCAAAAACAAAAACAAAACACAGCAAACTCTGGAAAGGGGGTAGATTCTGATTTCTAGAGTTATCACACTTTTAGATTCAAATCTCCACAGTTTAAAAAAAAAAAAATCAAAAGTCATACAGAGATACATTAAAGTATGGCCAATTGAAAGAAAAAAAATAATCCAACAGAAACTTTCCCTGTAAAAAAGACCTCATGGTAGATCCACAAGATAAAAACTTTAAAATAACTGTCTTTTAAAAAGGCTCAAAGAACTGAAGGAAGATAAAAAGAAAATCAAGAAAATTATGTATGAACATACTTTAAATATAAACAAAGAGACAAACACCTAAAAAGAAACCAAAAAGAAAATATCTGAACAATATAACAAATGAAATTATTAAATTATTAGAGATATTTAAAGGTAGATTTGAGCAGGTAGAAGAAAGAATCAATGTACTTGAAGATAGGACAATGGATCAAGCCTGAGCAACATGAAGAGTAAAGGTTGAAGAGAAGTGAACAGAGCCTATGGAACATGTGGAACACCAAAAAGTGGACCACTTTCTGCATTGGGGAGCTGAAGAAGAAGAAAGAGAAAAAGAGGCAGAGAGAATATGTGACTAAAAATTCACCAAAACCTTCCAAACCTGATAAAAATCATGAATATAAACACACAAGAGGCTTAACGAACTCTAAACAGAGTGAACTCAAAGAGACTCACACTGAGATACATACTCAAACTGTTGAAGGCAAAGGACAAAGATAGGATTTTTAAACCAACAAGAGAAGTGACTCACCATATACAAGGGATCCTAAATAAAGTTATCAGCAAATTTCTCATCATACACTTCAGTGGCCAGAAGGCATCAGACTGATACATTCAAAGTGCTAGAAGAAAAAAAAAAACCCATCAACCAAGAATATTATATCTGGCAAAACTGTATCTTGAAATGAAAGAGAAATTAAGATATTCTCAGATAAACAAAAGCTGAGGGAGTTTATTACCACTAGTCCTGCCCTTCAAGAAATGCTAGTAAGAGTCCTGCAGGTTTAAATAAAAGAATAGTAGACAGAACTCAAAGCTTATGAAGAAAGATCTCAGTAAATGTAAATACACTGGCAATTATAAAAACTAGTATAACAATAGTGCATAACTCTTTGTTTTCTGCATGATTTAAGAGACATTTTAAAAAATAATTATTAGCCTAAAAATTAGTACTATTATTACTTTGGTTTGTAACCCCACATTTTGTTTTTTACATAATTTGAGAGACAAATACATTTAAAAGAACTAATAGCTTATATTTGAGAGCACACATATAGAAAGATGCAATTCTGTGACATTAACAATTCACAGAGGTGGAGACAGCTGTTAAATTAGCAGTTTTTGTAAGACATTGAAGTTAAGCTGGTATAAATTCAAAGTAGGGGGTTACAAAATGAGGATCTTAAGTATAATCCTCATGACAACCACAAAGAAAATGCTATAGAATATATAAAAAAGAAAATGAGAATTTATTTTAAATGTTTCACTACAAAAATATCAAACAAACAATAAAGAAGAGAGTAATGCAGGAAATGAGGGACAAGAAAACAAATACCAAAACAACAGAAGTAAGTTCCTTCTTATCAATAATTACTTAAATATTGCTGGATTGTACTCTTCAATCAAAAGACAGAGATTGAAGTTATATATATATATATATATATTTTTTTTTTTTTTTTGAGACGGAGTCTCACTCTGTCGCCCAGGCTGTAGTGCAGTGGCCAGATCTCAGCTCACTGCAAGCTCCGCCTCCCAGGTTCATGCCATTCTCCTGCCTCAGCCTCCTGAGTAGCTGGGACTACAGGCGCCCGCCACCTCGCCCAGCTAGTTTTTTGTATTTTTTTAGTAGAGACGGGGTTTCACCGTGTTAGCCAGGATGGTCTTGATCTCCTGACCTCGTGATCTGCTCATCTCGGCCTCCCAAAGTGCTGGGATTACAGGCTTGAGTGACCGCGCCCGGCCTGAAGTAATATATTTTTAAAATGTGATTCAACTATATGCTGTGTACAAGAGACTCACTTATCTAAAGACACAAATAGGCTGAAAGTGAAAGTATAGAAAACAATATTCCATGCAAATAGCAATCAAAACAAAGGAGATGTGCCTATACCAGTGTCAGACAAAATAAACTTTAAGTTCAAAGTATTACAAAAGACAAAGAAGGACATTATATATTCATAAAAGATTCAACATAGCAAGATGAAATAATAATTAGCATTTATATGCCTAGTAACAGACCATACATTATATGAAGAAAAAAATTAACAAAACTGAAGAGATAAATTGACAGTCTACAATAAATAGTTGGAGATTTCATTATCCTACTCTCAATAATAGAACAACCAGACAGGAGATAAAGAAGGAAGTAGAAAAATTGAATGACACAATAAACCAACTAGATCTAACAGACATATACAGAACATTCTCCTCAACAACAGAATATGCATACTTCTTAAGTGCACATAGTAGATTTTCCAAAATTGACTGTATGTTAGGTCACAAATTAAGTCTCAATAGATTTTAAAAGATAGATATCATGCAAAGCATCTTCTCTGACCATGACAGGATGAAACTAGAAATCAATAACAGAAGAAAACCGAAAAATTTATAAATTTTTAGAAATTAAACAACATACTCTTAAACAACTAATCAATGAAAAAGAAATCCCAGGGAAATTTAGAAAATACTTAAAGATTAATGAAAACAGGTTGGGTGCAAGTGGCTCATGCCTGTTATCCCAGCACCTTGGGAGGCCAAGGCAGGCAGTTCACTTGAGCTCAGGAGTTCAAGAACTGTCTGCCCAACATGGCAAAACCCCATCTCTACTAAAAATACAAAAATTAGCTGAGCAGGGTGGCACATGCCTATAATCTCAGCTACTTAGGATAGAAACACAGTAAAATCAATCACATTTCTATACACTGATGATGAACAATCTGAAAAGAATATTAAGAAACAATTCAATTTACAATAACATCTGTCTTAGTCTATTCCTACTGCTATAACAAAATACCTGAGACTGGGTAATTTATAAAGAACAGGCATTCATTTTCTCATATTTCTGGAGCCTGGGAAGTCCTAGATCAAAACACCAGAAAATTCAATGTCTAGTGAAGGCAGCTCTCTACTTGCAGGATGGTGCCTTTTGCTACATCTTCACATGACAGAACAGGCAAACAGCTCCCTCACACCTCTTTTATAAGCGTACCAATTCCATTCATGATGATGGCCCTCATGACTTAATCATCTCCTAAGGACTCCACCTCTTAAGACTATTACATTGGCAAGTAAGTTTCAACATGAATATGTGTCTATGGGGAAGACACATTTAGACCACAACAGCATTATAAAGAATAAAATACTTAGGAATTAACCAATCAGATGAAAGACTTGTAGAGTGAAAATCTTTTTAAATTTTTTGAAATAAAGAAGACAAAAATAAATGGAAAGACATCTTTTGTTCATGGACCAGAAGGCTTAGTATTGTTAAGATCTCAATACTACCTGAAACAATCTACATATTTAATTTAATCACTATCAAAATCCCAATGACCTTTTTTACAGAAATAAGAAAACCCATCCTAAAACTCATAACTATATGAGTTAGTATCTCAAAGGACCCCAAATAGCCAAAACACTCCAAGAAAAGAAGAACAAAGCTAGAGGAATCACACCTCCTCATTTCAAAATTTATTATAATGATACAGCAATCAAAACAGTGTAGACCTGGCATAAAGACAGACATAGACTATTGGAATAGAATACAGACTCTAGATACAAACCTTTACATGTATACTCATATTATTTTCAACAGAAATGTCAAGACCACTTAATGGAGAAAAGTCCATTTTTTCAACAAAGGGTGTTGGCTAAACTAGATATTCTCATGCCGAAAAATGAAGTTGGACCCTTACCTAACACCATATAAAAAAAAAAAAAAAACTCAAAATGCATCCATGACTATATTAGTCTGTTCCCACATTGCTATAAGGAAATACCTGAGACTGGGTAATTTATAACAAAAAGAGGTTTAATTGACTCACAGTTCTGCATGGCTGGGAAGGCCTCAAGAAACTTACAAATGTGGCAAAAGGCACCTCTTCACAAGGTGGCAGGAGAGAAAATGAGTGCAGCAGGGGAAATGCCAGATGCTTATAGAACCATGAGATCTCATGAGAACTCACTACACCAGAGCAGCGTGGGGGAAACTGCCCACATGATTCAATTTCGTCTCACCAGTTTCCTCTCACAACACCTAGAGATTATGGGGATTACAATTCAAGATGAGATTTGGGTGGAGACACAGTCAAACCATATCAAAGACCTAAATGTGAGACCTAAAACGATAAAACTCTTAGAACAAAACATAGGGCAAATGCTTCATGACATTGAATTTGACAATTATTTCTTAGATATGACACCAAAAGAAAAAATAAACAAATTGGACTTCATAAGTTTTAAAATGTTTGCACATCAAAAGACACTATTGATAAAATAGAGTGTCAACCTACAGAATGGGAGAAAATATTTGCAAGAAGACATTTGCAAATTATATATCTTTTAAGGGATTAGCATCCCGAATACATAGAGAATTTCTTAAATTTCACAACAGAAAACTACCTGATTCAAAAATGGGCACAGGACTTCAGTAGACATTTCTCCAAAGAAGATATACAAATAGCCAATAAGTACATGAAAAGATGCTCAATATCACTAGGAAAATTCAAATCAAAACTACAATAAGATACTACCTCACACTCATTAGGATGACTACTAACAGGAAAAACAAATAAGTGTTGGTAAAGATGTGGAGAAATTGGAACACTTGTGTACTGTTAGCAGGACCATAAACTACTATAGCCACTGTGGGAAACAGTACCGCAATTTCTCAAAAGTTAAAAATAGATTTACCATATGATCCAGCTATTCCAGTTCTGAATATGTACTTAAAATAACTGAAAACAAGGTTTCAAAGGGGTATTTGTATATCCATGTTCATAGCAGCGTTATTCACAATAGCTAAAATACGGTGTTAAAGCAAACTAAATATGGCCTGAGAAGGACTTCATACTTCTATATTTGAGTCCTTGTGGACCAACTGCAACCTAACTTAGTGGGTAGACAAGATTGAAAGCCTAACTTAACAGTATGCACCCGTAACAGTGGCTGAGTCTTGACCAATCCTAACAGCCATACTTCAACCAGTAATACACTGTTGAGTGTTCAAACTGTGTTCAAATAAGGTAAATGGCAATCTGTAACCAACCCAACTGTTTCTGTACCTTACCTCCGATTTCTGTATATCGGTTCTCTTTTGTTGTCTATAAATTTGTTCTGACCACATGGTCTCCCTGGGGTC
Source organism: Piliocolobus tephrosceles (assembly GCF_002776525.5). Lineage (NCBI taxonomy): Eukaryota > Metazoa > Chordata > Mammalia > Primates > Cercopithecidae > Piliocolobus > Piliocolobus tephrosceles. The sequence continues at coordinate 55,012,130 of NC_045437.1, read as the reverse complement.
GCTCTGAATCTGCTGTGATTCTGGGGGCTGCCCAATTTGTGAATTGTTCATTGCTCAATTAAACTCCTTTAAATTTAATACAGCTGAAGTTTTTCTTTTAATAATGAAAGCAACACACACACATTATACACACACACACACACACACACACGAATATTTCAACCTTAAAAAGGAAGGAAATTCTGGCATATGCTACAATATGGATGAACCTTGAGGACATTATGCTAAATAAAATATGCTAGTTACTAAAACACAAATATTATATGATTCTACTTATCTGAGGTATTTTGAATAGTCAAAATCATAAAAACAAAAACAAAAACAAAAACAAAAAAAAACAGAAAGTAGAATGGTGGTTTCCAGTAGGAGGAAAACAGGAATTATTGTTTAATGGGTATATAGTTTCAGTTTTGCAAGTTAAAAAAAGTTCTAGAGATAGATGCTGGTGATGACAGCATGACAATATGAACATACTTAATATTACTGCCCTGTACACTTAAAATGATTAAGATAGTAAATTTTATGTTATGTGTATTTTATCACAATAAGAAAACTTGGGAGAAAAAGGAAGTTATGGAGAGGTTGATTTGAGATCAATAATACTTTCTAATACTTAAAGGTGATGTAAATGGAATGGATGACCTTTTAAGGTGGCATGATGAGATCTCACAAATTAAAAATCATTATAGCAAAAACTGGAAAGCCATTTATTGAGGATTTTATGGTAGAGATTAATCTTTTATTATTTAGAATATTGTGTTAAATTACTTTTAACTTCTTGGATGTAAGAAGACATGATTTTTGATAACCATAGAGGTGAGCCAGAGTTCAATATATTCACAGATAAAATAAATTAGATGCACTCTTACCCCACTGAGTAAATAATGCAGCAAATACACTTTCACTATTAAGAGTTATAGTAAGAGTCACATTGTTTAAATCATTAAGCCTTTATTTCACCAAAAATATTACTTTTCCATTTAATATAAAGAGATTTTCCAATACCTTGAAGTATAAACCTTTTGATTTAGTTTTTACAGTATCACCTGAAAAAACTGCTATGCATAGCAATAATAGTGTGGGCTCATTAAACCAAATTATAGGTAAAAACAACCTTAAAGAAGGCATCAGGTCTGTGTGATACTATTTTTCAGAGGCTCTGGAGCCCCCAGAATAGATCTTTCCAAGATTTTCATTATCAATAGCAAAATATATATAAATACTTCCGATGTGAAAGAGACAGGGCTAGAATATCTGAGAAACTGGAAATGGACTGAGGGAGGATCTGTCTACATGGGTGATTATTCTTTAACATTCCTGCTGTATCATTTATGTTCCTGGCAGGAAACGGAAGCCACACACGAAAGGGCTTCAGAGAAGAAAGTTAAATGAAGGTCCTATTTATAGAGGTGTGAGTAGTGTGATTATTATAGCTTCACACTATTATCACCCTTAGTCCTGAAGCAGCAAAGAAGATGTGCCATCTGCCAGGAGTTATGGCTGTCAAGTAATGCAGGACTGCCACACTATGCTGTAGTCATGGAGGGAGAGAGAGGAGAAAAGATCTCAACCTCTTTTTCCTTCCACCCTCTGATCACCAGCCAATGCTTACAGAATCCAACCGGAAGCCATAGGACAGAGAACCCAGGTAATGGTCTGTGGACATCAGCCTTCCAGGGTACAGAACCCAACACAGAACACAGAAACATTTCAGAGAATAAATTCAGAAGAGTGCGGTGGAGACGAACCAAAACACTGGGACCTCAGAGAAGAATCCAATAGCTGGAACAGGGAGGTTCATCCACGTTGTAGCATATGCCTGTGCTGACACATTAAGTAGGCACAATGCTGTGGCACCCATACACTCAGTTGTGAGTCACCCTTTCACACCTTTTCTTCTCACATCCAGTTGTATTTACTTCGTAGCATATCATTATCTGAAATTATCATACTTGTTTATTTAATGTTTATTACCTGTCATCTCTTCACTAAAGACTATGCTCCGTGAGACAAGAACTTTATTGGACACACTACTGTGTCTCTAGCACTCAAAACAATTGGCCCATCGGAAATATTTAGTAGATATTTCTTTAAAGATCTTTTTCCTAAGTAGAAGCTTGAATGGCTGTCATTTTCTATCTGAACTTCTTGGAACAGGGAGGCTCCAAAAGGCTTTCCTATATGGAAAATTATTTAACAGCTAAATAAAGATTTAATAAAGTAATATAGCTAATGGAAACAACATTTAAGCTGGATTAGAACAAAACACATAAAGGACCAAAATTCATGGGCAAACATTTGCCTAGAAATAGGCCTGGGGTTAATAATTCCTGATAAAAAGTTTCGACCCATACCAGGGAACCACACAGTAAATCTCCCGAATAGGTTTTCATTCCAAACTAGTACAAGAAGCCAGAAAGTCTCAACATGGATAAACTTCCAAACAGCCCTTTGATGTGAGACTTGCCAAAGAGCAGCAGTGGGGAATGAAGTCCGACAGCTCTTCAGACAGAATCTTCTTTGGCCATCTAAATTAATGTCAAACAAAATAAAAACCTAGGCAGCCATTTACATAGCCCAGAGAGGAACAGACAGCCCTTTTCTTGCTTTATTTGGAAGTATCTAGAAATTAAGACATTTATAAAATTATATAATTTTTTCAACATAAAAGTGACCCAAATGAAAAGTTCATTATTTTATTAAGCATAAGTGGTATTTATTTATCAAGCACATGCTATGTGATAGTAACTGTGATACCAAGCAGACAAAAATAAGGAAAGTACAATCCCTGCCCTCTTGAGGATTACAATCCATGGCAGAAAAGATATGAAAGCTAATAATCAGTTTCATGACAAAGTCTGTAAGAAAGGTATAAACACGGCATGATGAAAATACAGGAAAGGGAGCAGTAGGCACTGCCCAGAGACAAGGGCTTTGCAGAGGGGATGACATTTAAACTGAGTATTAAAGGTTATGTAGAAATATTTTTAGTTTAACAAGAGGATTTGGGAAGACATAACAAGCACACCCTAACACTGCCAGTATTTGCAAGTGTGCTTATTTCCAATTGTGCTCACAACTGTTGCTGCTAGCAGCTATTATAATTGTGATGAAGTAAGAAAAAAAAAAAAAAAGGTGAATTTAATTTATAACAGATATAGTCATGCCACGTGAAAAACAGATAAATACAGCTTGAGCTATATGTTTTACAACAGTTAAAATAGAGAAAAGTAATAGGACAATAAAGTCATCACATGGCAAAATGGGCATTTAAATCTTGAAGGTGCACTGAGGTCAGAACCATGTTCAGGTTGCAAGTGATAAGAACTTCTGCCACATTGAACTGATGTTCTTAATCTGACCTCATCCAGTTTCATGACTCTAAGTACCATTTTTAGGGTGTGTCGCCAAACATTGTATCACTACCCTAGTTTTCTCCTCTGATCTCCTATTTGGTATATGTCCAACAAGCATCTCAAACTAAACATTTCCAAATAATAACTCTTGTTCTCTCTACCTTCACTCCTCCAACCTGCCCTTCCCAGAGACTTCTTCATCTCAATAAATGACTTCAGCTATTAAATTGCTCAGCCATCCAGTTATCCTTTAGTCCTCTCTTTTATACCCCTCATTCAATCCATCAGCAAATCTTCTATCTTCAAAATGCACCCAGAACTGGACCATATCTCACTACCTCCATTTTACCATGCTGGTCCGAGTCATTGTTACTCCTTGCCTCCTACTATGTCTCTCTGCTCGTCCTCCTCGCCTCCTAATATGTCTCTCTGCTCGTCCCTTGCCACACCTATAATTTATTATTCACGCAATCTTCAGAGTGATCAGTGTAAATATACATTGCCACATCTCTCCTGTATTCAAAACTCTCCAGTAGTTTCCAGTCTGATTCAGATATATTTGTCTCTGTGTGTGTTTGCCCCCATCTCTGTGTGTGACTCTATACATATGTCTCTGTATTTGTGTGTCTCTTTTCTCTGTGTGTCTCTGTGTGTCTGTGTCTGTGCCTGTCTATGACTGTACACATGTATGTGTGTGTCTGTCTCCATTCTCTGCATTTGTGTGTGTCTCGTTTATGTGTCTGTGTGTCTTTGCATGACTCTGCATGTACGTGTGTGTCTCTATGTGTATCTCTGTGTGTGTCTCTAAGTCTGTGTACACATACATATACGTATGTGTATGTGTATATGTATGTATGCATGTATACCTATGTATAAAATTACCCATCTGGCCCTGTGTGCTCTGCCCCCTCCTGCCTACACTCAGCTTTCTGGCCCATGCACTACTCTCCCTCTCAGTCACTCTGCGGCAGTGCGGCAGCCACACGGCCTGCTTGATGTTCCTTCAACATTCCAACAGCCTGTTGCCTCAGTGTTTACGTTCTCTTTGCCACTTCCTTCGTGTGCTTTACATCTCAGGGAGGTCTTCCCTGACTTTATCTAAAATTTAAATGCCCCTTTCCCACTCCATATCTCCATTCCCAGTTATATTGCTTGTGTAATCTTGGATTTACTTTTTCCTGTTATGTATGTCTTGTATGTCTCCTCCCGACTGTTCAATGAGGGCACAGATTTTTGTGTGTTTCACTCACCACTGTATCTGCAGTGCCTCGTATTTCTTCCACACAGGATATTCTCAATAAGTAGTACTTAATTTTTTTAAATGCAGCTTCTCATTACACACTAGTATCTGGAAAGGCATGCAATTCTATTTCCAAAATTCATTACACAAACATTTGCTAAACATTCAGGCCAGAAGGGGGCAGCAAAGCTGCATCAGCCCAGCAACCGGCCATCATGCTGGGTCAGCAATTCAGAGGGGTAACTAACGGAAAATTAGGCAAAACAGCTTTCACCAGGGAGTCTGAGCTGAAGGAGGTAAGGCCAGAGAACTCAGCTGGTTAGGACTGTGCCCTGGCTGGAAAACAGAGAGACAGATAGGAAGAGACAGAAAGGCAAGGCTTGTCCAGGAGAATGAGACCCACATTAGAGGTTCACAGAATGAACATTCAGGTGGTCAGGGAACTTAATCAGGTGCCAGAAAATTTGGCATATTATCTCAGCAAACTCAGGCAAACCTTTTGGCAATGTCTACAGGGAGGTTTCCCTTTCAGATAACAAGTCTATTTATCATTATAGCTAGAATCTGGGAGCCAAAATATACCTACCCCTATTAAGATAGGAGGAGAATTATGCCAGTCCTAACAAGTGTGTCACCAGGCAGACAAAAATAAGTCAAGTACAATCCCTGTCCTCTTGGTGATTACAATCCACGGCAGAAAAGATACGAAAGCTAATAATTAGCTTTCCCTGAGGGCCATGTTTCTTTTCATAATTGCAGTGCCACATCTCAGACTTTGTTAAATAAAAATAAAGATGGCAAGTGCTTTGGTCTAGGTTGCTGCAGTAGAAAGCCAGATGTAGAAGGAACTGTGACTCTGCCTCTCATGCAGGCCTGAATCTGGAGTGTGGTCCTCCTGTGGGGTTGCACTTACTCTGGATTTTTCCAGAAAGACTGTCTACAGGTGCCTCCATGCTGTGTTCCTGTGAGGGAAGCCCCAGCTGTGTAGCTGAGTCTGTGGTGGAGTGCCAGAGGGGAACAAGGACCCCTTCTCCAAGCCCCTTCACCATCACAGAGGCTGCCTGCCTGATGGGGTAGAGATGCAGACTTTCCCTACTGCACCCAGCACTGCAATTGTGTCTCTGCTGTCAGAAACTAACCACTAGTGGGAAAATCTGGAACTTGAGGCCTGCTTTTCAGATTCTTTTGTTCCATGGGGTGATCCCTTGATGTGCTGCTCTTCCCCTTCCCCTAGGGATGGGGCTTCCTGAGAGCTGGACTGCTGTGATTGTTATTGCTCTTCTGGGTCTAACCACCCAGTGGGGCCACCAAACTCCAGGCTGATGCTAAGGAATGGCTGCAGAGAGTCCTGTAATGTGGTCTGTGTTTAGGTCTCCCAGCTGTGAATACCAGCACCTGCTCTGGTGGAGGTGGCAGGAGAGTGAAGTAGATTCTGTGAGAGTCTTTGGTTGCAGATAGGCTTAGTGTGCTGGCTTTCTTGAATGCTGATTATGCTGGTGGTGAAGTTTTCATGTGGACAGACTCAGGGCCTCTGGTTAGCCAGGATACTGTAGGTGGTGGTATTAACTGTTGTTTTCTCCTTCCTGGGAGCAGGGTCATTCTGTCATGAGTTGTAAAGGCCTGAGTTGGCTGGCCTTCAGCCAGGAGGTGGTGCTTTCAAGAGCGCACCAGCTGTGAAATTAGTAGTCGGATATAAGCCTCACCTAAGTGGACCAGGGGAGGTACTCTGGTTACTCAGGCAATGGATGGGGCCATAAAGCTCTAAAGTCTGAGCTCAGACTCTCCTCTGGTGGGCGTGCCATGCCACTGTGGGGATTGGGAGGGTGGTTCTCAGGCCAATGAGGTTATGTTCCAGAGAGGAGTACAGCTGACTCTGCTTAGCCGTACTGTTCACCAGGTAAGTGGGGAATAGCTAGTAGCAAAAGGTCTCACCCATCTCCCACGCAGTTGGCAAGGTTGGTCTCACTCCCATAATGTCCTACTAACAATGCCAAGTTTAGATCCAGGCAGCTTGCTCTCCTGAAACTCAGACCTTGCCTCAGGCCATAAACTACCCCACTTAGCAAGGAAGCACTGCTTTCAGGCCTTGCCCCTCCCTATCTGCCAACAAAGTTGGCTGTAACTCCTGCTCTTGTATCTGCAGCAGTTCCCATTCACCCCCAGATTCTGTCAAAAAAGTGAGTGCCCAGTTAAAATTATTGCAAAATTCAGTTGGAAGCTTCTGAGACCCTGTGACCCTTCCCTAATTCTGCTGAGTGCCTTCCCTGAGGACTCCTGTGAAATACAATCAGGGATGGCTTCCCTGTGCTCAGGCTGAAGAATGGGAGTGCCTACAAGGTTCTTCCCAGTGTTGCTTTTACTTTTATATTTCGCACAGCTCTCTAAATCCATTCCAGCTCTAGATAAGGTTAAATCCTTCTCTGATGATCTGTATTTTCAGATTCCCCACTGGGAATATGTGTTTGAAGACAGGTTTTCCCCCTTTCAGACTATGGAAACTCATAGTTGTTCATCTGTCTCATGGGATCTGCAGTGACGTGAACTTCTTTCAAAGATCTGTGAATTCTTTAGGTTTTCCTGCTATGCTCCTACAGTGGTTCTCGGAGCAAAAGTTCACGGTGTGAATCTTCACATGCCGTACTGTCCATCCAAATAGGAGGTACATGTTAGCACTATCTTCTGTCCAATATCTTCCCCCTGTGAAAGGAAATTAAATGTTGACACCCCAAACTCATTTAGCCAAAGGGAAAAGTCAAGCTGGGAACTGGGTCATGCAAACCTGTCTCCACCTTTTGATTCCTAAATAAAATAGCTACAAGATGAAAAACTACCCACCTTCCCTACATTTTGCCAACAAGGAAATTCCTGGTGAGCTGTTACAACTTCACCATGGCAATGTTAATTGATAGCTTATCTTGACAGGTGCAGTCAACCAGCCTGCCAGACACAAATGCATATCAGATTATTCCCCTACCCCATTTTGTCTGTATTATCTTATGTAAGATGCAGATTCCCCACATTTTTCCTTTGCCCCTTTTGTTTAAGTGAAAACTGTGTGCTTCTCAATATCTTGCCCTTTCCCCTTTAAACTTGGAGCCCCCAAAATCATCTCTGGAGAAAGGCATAGACCTGTCTCCTGTGAGCGTCCTTAACCTTGGTGAATAAATCTCCAAAAATGATTAATACTTGTCTCATCATTTTGACACCCTCATCATGACTTTTCTATAGGCAAAAGTAAGGACAGGGATAGTCATATCCTCTCCAATAGTCCTTTAGGTCTCATGCTAAAATATTGAGAGGAGAATGAGAGGACTAGGCACAAGAAAAAGCAACAGATGATAAAATATTGTTGTTTCATCTGGGCCAAGGAACCCATCCTCAAATCTGCCTTCTGGCCAAAATATGGATCAGATGAGAATTGGGTCTGTCAACTTTTAATTCAGTATGTGAATGACAAAATCCCTGTTTCACAGGGATTACTTTTTCAATGTTTCCGTGGCCTTATTGCATCCGTGACAAATCTGAGCCCCATGGATTGCCATTTCAGCTCTTCTTTCATGACACCTTCATTCCTTTTGCTTTTTGTCCTGTGACCATGCTCACTGTTCCAATCCTGAACTTCATGTAAATCACATCAATTTACTGTTTTTGTTTCTCTTCTTGGGTTGCTGATCATTTTGAAGAAAATCTCAAAACCCACCTAAACATTTCTGCCATCATTCAAGCCTCAGCTGGCTCCCTCTGATATTTCATAATCTTTTATTTTATACTCAATTAACTACACATTCACCACTTATACTGAACATTTTTTATTATTGCCTGTCAAATGTCCATTTCCATTTGTTTTAATAACAGCACCCCGATATTCCTTTGGGTAACTATGCCTATGTCACTTTCAACCTTTGTGGTCTGAGTAGGGGACTGATTCCCTTCTACCCATACACACAGTTTTATGGGTAAGCAAATGATATGCAAAGGACCAACTTGCTAGTTCTTTCTCTCTGTGGGAATGAGCATGTGGTCCAAGTCTCTACTGGAAGCTCAGTTCCAGAACTTTGTTGGAACTAAAGAGGTATTCTTTTTGCATGGTGGTTGCTAAACTGGTTGAATTTAAAACTGGAGCTACTAGTGGCCACTCTTTGCCACTATATAAACTGATTCTGCCTAAAAAGGAAGCCAGCACAGAGAAATAGAGGGAAAATGGTGAAAATATATTGCTGATGATGGTATCATTTTGTTAAGAACAAATAGTTCCCCTTCAAAGGGTTTCAATTCCTGATTATTTGTTCTATTCTAAAAGGTAATCATACCCATTCATCTATCAGCCCTCCCTATCTCTGCTATGCCCAAACACTCCACCATGTACCATACCTGTCCTTCCCATCAAATGCTCACCCTTGCCTCCTTTGATGATGTCCAACAGTATCCTAGATTACCCTAGACTGGAATGAGCCTAGGTTGTACGGTCTGACCCCAGCTCACAGGGGGAGAACACAGGAACAGGGTCTGAGTTATGGATTAAAAATCTCCTGCTCTCCTTTGTTTTGTGTGCTCTCCCTTGCCTCTGCCTTGCATGCAAGAGGTATCCTTCTATAGAAGTAAATTTCCTTGCTGAGAAAACTTTTGCCTGAGTGCTAGTTTCACTTTGTGACACCAAATATTTGTTTCTAACAATTTGGGGGCCTGCCCAGGATTCCCATTTTCCTCTGGGGAAGGGGTCTCTGGTCATCTCCCACAGGGAGATGCGTCCCACTGCCTCCTTGTGGTGGTCTCAGGGGCTAGAGATACAGCCACCACCTGCTGTGATGAATAAACCCGGACTCTCAGCAATGTGGGAAGGAAAGGCTTGCCTACAAACACCATGGTGACCAGATAACTTCGTGCAGAGACCAAGGTAAGAAAAGCTGCAGAGGGGCAGCGAAGTATTTCCTTGGTGGTCGGGATATCTTGGAGGTTGAAAGTGTGTGTAAATGATCACTGCTTGTGGTGCTGCTTGTGTGAATGGTGATAAGCACTACTGTTGTGTGGGGTGAGTGGGTTCTATCTGTGGTTCTGTGGTCACTTCATATGGCTTAGGGTGGATCCTGCCATGGGGCTTATACCAGCATGTCAGTGCTAAGAGGGACCTAATTTCCCACAGGGGAAGTGGCCAGATAGGGCGAAGCAAATGGAAAGGAGTGCAAGAAACCTCCAGTAAGGGGGGTGAGCCTCTAGAGAAAAGGGAAGGCAAGAGATCTCTAGTGAGAGAGGTTGGACCACACACACACTCAAGGGAGCATCCAAAACCTCCAAGATTGGAAACACTCCTAATACAACAGGCAAAGGTAAGGAAGGGGATAGTCATATCCCCTCCAATAGTCCTTTAGGTCTCATGCTAAAATACAGAGAGGAGAATGAGATGACTAGGCACAAGAAAAAGCAACAGATGATAAAATATTGTTGTTTCATCTGGGCCAAGGAACCCATCCTCAAATCTGCCATCTTCTGGCCAAAATATGGATCAGATGAGGATTGGGTCTGTCAGCTTTTAATTCAGTATGTGAATGACAAAATTCCAGTTTCACAGGAAGAAAGAGACTATGCTCTCTGCTGGAGAAAAGAACCTGTTCTCCTCTTTCCCTTAAAGAATGCAGGGGAAGGATCAGATTTCACACTCCCCGAAGTAGGCATAGTAAAACCAACTGCTAGGTAGAGGACTCCCAACTCCTGGGATCCTCTAAACCACCTTCCCCTGTTTAATTCTCCCCTTCTTGACCTGCCCCCTTCCCAGGCAGCTGCTGTTGCCCCGGACCCAGTCCTGGATCCTTCTCCTACTCCTATTATTCCTCCCCCTTATAAGTCTGACTCTTGGGAATTACCACCACCCCATGAGCCTGCTCCTTGTCAGCCTAAGTATCCTTCCCTAAAGGGACTACAACATGAAGTAGAGCAATATAAAAAAGATATTCAAAATCTTCCTTTCCCCTCTACCTCTAAGGAATCAGCTCCAACTATTTTTCCTTTGAGAGAGATGCCCCAAGGAGGAGGAGCTATTGGCTTTGCAAATGCTCCTTTGACTATATCAGAGGTTCGAGGTTTAAGAAAAGAACTTAAGCCACTGCTAGATGACCCACATCGGGTAGCAGACCAAATTCATCAATCCCTAGGCCCCCAGTTATACACCTGGGCTGAATTAATGTTCATCGTATGTATCTTCTTCTCAGGGAAAGAAAGAGAGATGATTTGCAGGGCTGCTATGACAACTTGGGAACGTGAACACCCTCCCAGCCAAAACATTCCTGCAGCAGACCAGAAATTCCTGGCCCAAGATCCTCAATGGGAAAGTAACAATGCAGTACACTGAGAAAACATGAAAGATCTTAGGGAAATGATAATTAAAGGAATTCAGGAGTCAGTGCCCCTCACTCTGACTCTTTCCTGAGCCTGTGACATACAATAAGAAAAAGACGAAGGCCCCATGACATTTCTAGAAAGACTAAGGGACAAATAAGGAAATATGCAGATTTAGATCCAGAAGACTCTCTCAGGCAAGGAATGTTAAAGCTACATTTTGCCACAAATAGCTGGCCAGATGTAGCAAAGAAGTTGCAGAAACTAGAAAACTGGAAAAACCACTCCATAGAGGAACTCCTAGGAAAAGCCCAAAAAGTATATGTGAGGAGAGATGAAGAAAAGTAAAAACAAAAAACGAAACTTATGCTATCCACCTTCCAACAGATGGCTTCAAGCCTATATGTTTCTAAACAGAGACTCCAGGCGGGGCAGGAATTATAAAGGGTCCAAACCCCTGTTTGGAGGACCCAAGCCTCCAACTAGGGGACCCGGACCCTCAGTTACCAGGCCCTCTAAAGAGTATGGGGGAGCAAGGTCAAAGAATCCCAGAACTGAGGGAGAGGAAGAACTCAAGATATGTGCTTCAAATGTGGAAGAGCAGGCCACTTCAAAAGAGAATGGTCCCAGTGGGAAAAGGAAAAAGAAATTGTTCCGCTCATGGCATTCGAGGAGGAATAGGGAGGTCAGGGGCTCTGTCTTTTCCATCTCAAGTCCCACCAAGAGCTCTTGATAAATTTAGAGGTGGGACCCAAACATGAGCTATCACCTTTTTAATAGATTTAAGGCTGTTGGTTCCTTTGTTTGCTATTGGCCCTCTAATATAAACTGCTCATTCGAGGGACTTCTCATCTTAGGGGTGAAAGGGGAAGGATTTAAAGCCAAAGTTTTAGAAGAAACAGAAGTTAAATACAAAAATCAATCAGCCAGTGTTAAATTCCTACTAATCCCTGAAGCAGGAACAAACCTGTTAGGAGGAGACCTGATATTACAACTAGGCATAGGCCTGCATGCCTGCCCTGAAGGATTTTTCACTTCATTGAACCTGCTCACTGCCACAGAAAAAAGTTACATTCATCCCAATGTGTGGTCAAAAGAAGGGAACCAAGGGAACCCCACAATTCATACAAAGTTGAAAACCCCTGGGGAAAGCAGAAGGCAATATCCAATTCCTCTAGAAGGCAGGATAGGCCTCAAAACTGGGACTGAAGGTCTTATTCAGGATAAGTTACTTGAACCCTGTATGTCTCCATATAATACCCCTATATTACCTGTAAAGAAATCAGATGGGTCATATCAACTAGTAAAAGACCTCCAGACCATTAACCAAATAGTCCAAACCATTCACCCTATTATCCCCAATCCATACACTATCCTCAGCAAGATTCCATATGACCATCAGTGGTTTACAGTAATAGATTTAAAGGATGCCTTCTGGGCATGTCCCTTAGCTGAAGACAGCCACGACATATTAGCTTTTGAATGTGAAGATCCTCAGTCAGCGGGGAAGAAAAAATACTGCCGGATGGTCCTGCCCCAAGGATTGACAAACTCTCCTAACCTGTTTGGCTAAATTCTTGAACAAATTTTAGGGAAGATATCTGTCCCAGAGTCTATATGCATGCTCCAATATGTAGATGACATACTTGTGTCTGGGGAAAGTCATAGAACAAGTATCTGATTTCTGGATCAGTCTTCTCAATCACCTGTAAGCGGAAGGATTACAGGTATCAAAGGGGAAGCTCCAATTTGTATAGCCTGAAGTCAGGTATTTGGGGCACTGGATAAGTGCAGGCAAGCGAAGAATAGGACCTGAAAGAGTCAAAGGAATTGTGTCCTTACCCCTGCCTAGTACAAAACAAGAGCTTAGAAAATTTTTAGGGCTAGTTGGATATTGCCGCTTGTGGATTGATTCATATGCTCTAAAAGCAAAGTCTCTGTACTCCAAGCTTACCCAAGAAAAACTTCACCCCCTCCTTTGGGCCCCAGAGGAAGTCAATGAATTTAAAGAATTGAAACACTTACTCATAACTGCCCCTGTTTTAACTCTGCCTTCCCTCAAACAACCATTTCACCTGTTTGTCAATGTAAATAAGGGAGTAGCTTTAGGGGTACTTACCCAAGAACATGGGGGCCACTGGCAGCCCGTGGCCTTTTTGTCAAAAATTCTAGACCCAGTAACCTGTGGATGGCCCAAATGTATTCAAACTACAGCGCCCACTGCTTTGTTGATTGAGGAAAGTAGAAAGCTAACCTTTGGGGGAAAATTAATTGTTAGCACACATCGTCAAGTTAGAACAATATTAAACCCAAAGGCAAGTAGATGGCTTACAGGCTCAAGAATTCTAAAACAAGAAGCCATTCTATTAGAAAAAGATGACCTTACTCTCACCACTAACAGTGCCCTTAACCCTGCTGCTTTCCTAACTGGGAATCCAAACCCCAAAGATCCTGAACATGATTGTTTGGATCTCACTGACTACCATACTAAGGTTAGAATTGATTTAAGATGTCCTTTTTAAACAGGACCTCATCTTTTTATAGATGTCTCCTCCCCGGTAGTTGAAGGAAAAACACACAATGGATACTTTGTCATAGATGGAGTTCTTGCCGAAATAGAATCTGGAAGATTGCCAAATAATTGGTCCGCTCAAACTTGCAAATTGTGTTAAATCAGACTCTAAAATATTTACGAAAGCAAGAAGGTACCATCTATACCTACTCCAAGTACACCTTTGGGGTAGTGGACACCTTCGGAAACATTTGGACTAAGCAGAGCCTAATTAACAGCAAAGGGCAGGACCTTGCCCACAAAGAATTAATTACTCAAGTTTTCTTTTCTTTTTTTTTTTTTTTTGAGACAGAGTCTCCCTCTGTCGCCCAGGCTTGAGTGCAGTGGCGCAATCTGGGCTCACTGCAAGCTCCGCCTCCCGGGTTCACGCCATTCTCCTGCCTCAGCCTCCCTAGTAGCTGGGACTACAGACTCCTGCCACCATGCCCGGCTAATTTTTTGTATTTTTAGTGGAGACAGGGTTTCACCGTGTTAGCTAGGATGCTCTCAATCTCCTGACCTCCTAAAAAGCTTACAATTACCAGAAGAAATAGCTATTGTGCATGTCCCAAGGCACCAGAAAAATTCTACCTTTGAAAGCCGAGGAAATAACCTTGCTGATCAAATTGCAAAACAAGCTGCCCTCTCTCAGAAAGCACCTATCTTCCACCTGACTCTCCGTCTTTCCCCACTAGTTGCAATCCCTATCTTCTCTCCTGCTGAAAAGGAAAAATTAGAGAAACTAGTAGCTAAGGAAAACTCAGAAGGGAAGTGGGTGTTACCAGACCAAAGGAAAATGATTTCCAAACCACTGATGGGAGAAATCCTGTCCCAACTACATCAAGGGACTCACTGGAGAACTCAAACTATGTGTGATGCAGTTCTCAGAGTCTATGGATGTATAGGAATTTATACCTTAGTAAACCAAGTTGTGGACAGCTGCCTAATATGTAAGAAAACTAATAAACAGACCCTAAGGAAACAACCTTTTGGGGGCAGAAGCCCTGGATTAAGGCCATTTCAAAGTATTCAAGCTGACTATGCTGAAATGCCCCCACTAGGTAGCCTTAAATATCTAATAGTAATAGTAGACCACCTCACTCATTGGGTGGAAGCCATTCCCCTCCCCAGTGCAACAGCTAATAATGTGGTTAAAGTATTACTAGAGAACACAATACCTTGGTTCAGGCTACTAGAAAATACTGACTTAGACAATGCGACTCATTTTACTGCAATTATCATTAAAGGGCTTACTCAAGCTTTAGGAGTCAAATGTGAGTATCATAACCCCTGGCATCCATCCTTATCAGGAAGAATAGAAAGGATAAATCAGACTTTGAAGAATCCTCTAACTAAGTTAATTTTAGAAGCTCTATTACCCTGGACTATGTGTCTCTCCATTGCTCTACTCAGGATCGGAACTGCCCCTCAAAAAGACGTTGGCCTATCCCCTTATGAAATGCTCTATGGGTTACCATACTTAAGCTCCACTGGTGATATTCCCACTTTTGAGACCAAAGATCAATTCCTTAGGAACTACATACTTGGTCTATCTTCTACCCTATCTTCCCTTAGGACTAAAGGTCTCAGGGCAAACCCCACCTCTTGAGTTTCCAGTTCATCAGCACTGGCCCAGAGACTACGTCCTGGGACATAGTCTTAAGAGGTAGAAAGAAGAGAAACTTGAACTGTTCTGGGAGGGACCATATCTAGTGCTCCTAACAACTGAAACTGCAGTCTGAACCACCGAGAAAGGATGGACCCATCACACCTGAGTCAAGAAAGTGCCGCCCCCTCCAGGGTCATGGGCTATAGTCCCAGGGGAAAATCCTACCAAACTAAAGCTAAGGAAAGTTTAACTCTCATTTATTCTATTACTCCTTCTTCTTTCCTTGTTCTGTTGCTAGCCACCTCATTATTAATGCAACTAGATCAGACTCACCCCAAACCATGACCTTTGATGCTTGTTTAGTTATGTCTTGTGGGGATCTCTAAAGCCAGAGACAGCTTGCAGCAGCAGGGAAATATCTCTGCCCCATCCACAGCAGGTGCTTCTCCCATTTTGTCATACTTCAGAATGTGTCATTTGGACCACTCAATGTCAAGACTGGGTCCCCTCAGAGGATTTCCTGCTAGCAGTTCTAAAGCTCTATAATCATTTTACTAAAGGAAGTGCCCCTCCCAATTGTCAACATAACCAATGTAACCCGGTGCAAATTTCCATCACCAACCCAACTCTCCAAGATTCCTCCCCTACCCTGAACTGTTTTTATGGTATGGGAGCAGATGTAACAGGAAAAGACCCTATAGGATTCTTTGAGTTGCACCTCACTACATCCTCATCCCTCACATTTCTACCTCTATCCTCTTCTAAACTTGCTGACCAGACCACTGTCTCTTCTCCACCTAATAACAAAACCAACGTAGCTATTGTAGAAGTTAAAAATTTAAAACAAACACTGGCAATTGAAACAAGATACCATGATGCAAATGCCTGGATGGAATGGATTGAATATTCTGTTCACGCGCTAAATAAAAGCGACTATTACACTTGTGCGCAAGGTAGGCCAGAGGCCCAAGTTATCCCCTTTCCATTTGGATGGTTTTCTGACCAGCCAGGCATGAGCTGTATGGTGGCTCTTTTCTAAGACCCCACAGCCTGGGGTAACGAATTGTCGAATTCTCTCTCTGCTATTCCCTGAAGTTCAACATCCTGCAGGTCAGCCCCTGAGGGTCATCCAGCCTCCATCTCCAGACGCCAATTTTACTTCACGTCTCTCATGACAGGGACAACATTTGGCATTTCTTGGATACCTGAAGGGATGCAGTGAGTTTAAATATTTCCAATAGTTTACCAATCAGTCTGCCCTTGTTCATCCCTGTGCTGATGTACGGTGATATTTTGGTGGACCTCTACTGGACACTCTGCCAAGTAACTGGAGCGGCACTTACGCTCTAACTCAATTGGCCATCCCTTTCACTCTGGCATTTCATCAACGAGAAAAAGGGAAACCACAACACCATAAAATGAGAGAGGCCCCTCATGGATCTTTCAACTCTCATGTTTATATAGCTGCAGTTGGAGTCCCACAGGGGGTACCTGATAGATTCTAAGCCCAAGACCAAATAGCGGCAGGATTTGAATCATTATTTCCATGGCTAACTATTAATAAAAATGTAGATTGGATAAATTACATCTATTATAACCAGCAGCGATTGCTTAATTACACTAGGGATGCTGTCAAAAAATTAGCCAAACAATTAGGGCCTACTAGCCAGATGGCTTGGGAAAACAGAATGGACTTAGATATGATATTAGCAGAAAAAGGTGGAGTTTGTGTTATGATAGGAACCCAATGCTGCACCTACATTCCCAACAATACAGTCCCTGATGGAACAATTACAAAAACTTTACAAGGTCTTACCTCCTTATCAAATGAATTAGCCACAAAATCTGGGATAAATGACTCTTTCACAGGATGGTTAGGGAAATGGTTTGGTAATTGGAAAGGACTCATGGCCTCTACTATTACTTCTCTTGCATTCGCAATAGCTGTGTTTATTCCTGTTGGATGCTACATCATATCCTGCATTCGTGGACTAGTCCAAAGACTTATAGAAACAACTGTTACCAGAACCTTCCCTAGTTCTTCCCAATCCTATACCAAAAGATTCTTTCTCCTGGAAGAACAAAGCTGAGTCATATTAGGTAAGTTTGAATAGCAAAACGTATAAATTCAAGAGCGGGAAATTGTTGTTAAGAACAAATAGTTCCTCTTCAAAGGGTTTCAGTTCCTGATTCTTTGTTCTATTCTAAAAGGTAATCTTACCCATTCATCTATCAGCCCTCCCTATCTCTGCTATGCCCAAACACCTCAAGACGTACCATACCTGTCCTTCTGGTCAAATGCCCCTTGCCTCCTTTGATGACGTCAACAGCAGCCAATTGGAATTAGCCTAGATTGTGTGGTCTGACCCCAGTCCACAGCAGGAAGACACAGGAACAGGGTCTGCATTAGGAATAAAAAAACTTCTGCTCTCCTTTGTTTTGTGTGCTCTCCCTTGCCTCTGCCTTGCGTGCAAGAGGTGTCCTTCTATAGAAGTTAATTTCCTTGCTGAGAGAACTTTTGCCTGAGTGCTAGTTTCACTCTGTGGCATTGAATATTTGTTTCTAACAATAGGAACACTTAGATCCACACATGGCGCACGTGCCTGAAGCTATCATAGGCTAATCCATACAAACTAGTGAATATTTTCCTTGGGCCAACTTGAGTTAGGTTTCTGTCATTTCACTGAAATGAGTCCTAACTAACACACTTCTGGATGGAATGGATTGAGCAGTGTGTTAGGTAGGCACTGTTTTCTTAAAGATCATCATTAATACTAACAACAACAGCTGATATTTATTGAGTGCTTACTATATACCAAGTATCATTTTAAGCACTTTGCTTGGATAAAATCGTTAAAACCTCACAATAACTCTATGATGTTACTATTATTATCTCCTGTTTACAGATGAAAAAACAGAGGAACAGAGAGATTAAGAAACTTGTCTTCAGGTTATACAGTTGTAACTGGAAGATTTGAGACTCAAGCCAGGGAAGAGTTCCACACCTGTGCTATTCTACGCTGCCTCAAGAGTCAGCAAATCCAGTCGCATTTTCTCATTCTCTTTAGCCTCTTTGCCCAGTTCAACTATCCATTTGCTCTTCAAACTTGCATAGAAAACTTTAGCTTTCCAGTCCTACTGTTAGGAACTTCATTAGGTTTTCTTTTCCCCTGCCTCCTAAATCTAAGGTTTTCCTAATAATTCTCTACTCTTTTCTTGGTAATCTCACATACCTCTGTGCATTAACTCAAGCCTCTAATTTTGAACTTCCTGCTTTCTCCAAATCACCCAAATGTCCTGCTAGGGCCTCAAATGGCATGAATTGCATCACACAATGTTGAGTTTGTAGGAAGAAATTAATTTTTTTTTATTATTTCAGTCTTAGTTGGAAATTATAATTTATGCCAGAGGTTATAAAATTCAACCGTTAGGTAATGAGATTATTGACACAGGTGCTTTGGGAGGACTAAGGATTCAGCTAGCCATTATATCTGGTGTGATGAGAGATGTTAGTTAATATTTAGATATTAATTACCTAGCAGTTAAAATAAATCTGTACTTATTTTGTATCTTATAATCATAAAGCTGAGTTTTTGTCTTTTTACTAAAATGTAAATGATCTTCCCTGAAATACTGAAAATAATACTTTTCATTTGTACCTTGGAGATGATGAATATTTGTTAAGATGTTTATTAAAGCAAAAAGTGTTTCTTCTCTTCTGGTAGTAAAATGACTGGAGAGGTTGTTTTTAGTTTATCACACCTGTGCAAATTAATTCCTCTCTAGGGTCATGGCTTCTCATATTTGGCCTTTCTTTAGAATCGTCTGATATCCCACACCAAGAAATTCTGATTCAATTGTACCAGAGTAAGAATAGGGCACTGGTATTTTTACAAGCACTCCAGGTTATTCCAATGTGCTTCCAAGCTTGAGAATCATTGCTCAGAAGGTACACTTTTTAGGGTTGCTCAATAAATATGGAACATCCAATTAAATTTTAACTTTTAGTAACCGAACATTTTTAGCATGTTTTATACTAAGAATTAATTCACTGTTTATCCAAAATTCAATTTTAACTGGGCATCCTGTGTTTTTATTTGCCAAACTTGTTAACCTTATCATTTATCTGAGTTCATCCCTGTGATTTCATCAGAAATAAGAGATTATATTACATTACTAAATCAGAAGCATCAAGACTTTCATCTTGTCTTTCTTCTTTCAGGCCTGTTTGTAATAAATCTTGTACCTCCAAAAGTTTCTTTCTTTAAAAAGGAAGCACTGCAAATTCAGCCAGGAGGCCAACATTTTCCTCCAGAAGTTGCCCACATTCTCCCTCTTGTGTGTTTCCCAGGTGGTTCCCTCCAGCAAAGGAAGGTCAAGTCTCTCTCAGGCTTCAAAGCTCTCTGACATTTCTTGCCGTCTCATCCTTCTGATTCTAGCTAGAGAATGTTTTCTGCTTTTAAAGGTTCATGTGATTAGGCTGGGCCGGCGTAGGTGATCTGAAATAATCTCCCTATATTGGGTAACTTTTATTACGTCAGTAAAGTCCCTTTTCTATATACTGTAACATCTTTACAGGATCCAGAGATTAGAATGTGGACATTTTGGGGGATCCATTCTGCCTACCACAGTTGTTACGGATGGCACTTTCACTTCTCTCTTCGATCAGATTCTCTGCCTATCCACTTTGTCACAGAATACATCCTACAATTGCTTCCTGAGAAAGAATGCATGAAAATACTATTTAAACATTTGTATATTTGAAAATGTCTTTTTAGACCTCATACTTCATCCATTTCAAAATTGGAAATCATTTTTTCTCAGAAATTATCTTTTATTTATGTTTCTGTAGAGAATCCAATGCCATTCTGATTTCTAAATCTTCATAAATCATCTCCTATTTTTTCCTCCATGAAAGCTACTAAGATCTCTCTGACTCATGTGGTTTGAAATGTCACAACTTTGTTACAGATAATTTTTATCCATTAAACCGAGAGCTCATGTGCTTCTATCCTTTAGTTCTGAGAACTGTTGTCCTGGTTTTCTTTGGTAATTATCTTTCTTTTCTTTGCCCTACTAGCTGTTAGATATTCCACCTTTCCTTGCCTAACTGCCCTGGCTAGCGCCTCCACTATAACGTTGAAAAGAAGTAGCGACAATTGACATCCTTGTCTTATTCCTGATCTTAGGTGAAAATGTTCATTCTTTCAAGATTAAGTATTTTGTTAATTATGGATTTTTCATAGAGGCTCTTTACTAGGTTGAGGAAGTTTCCTTTTATTCCTAGTTGAAGTGTTTACATCAAGAAAGGGTGTTAGATTTTGTCAATTGCTTTTCCTTCATCTTTTGAGATGATCATGTGGTTTTTGCCATTTAGTCTATTAAAGTAGTGCTTACATTAATTTTGTATGTTACACCAAACTTCCATTCCTGAGATAAATACTACTTGCTCATGTTGCATAATTTTTTTTTTAATGTTGCTGGGTTTGGCTTGCTAGTATTTTGTTGAGGATTTTTATGTTACTATGCATAAGGTATATTGGTCTGTAGTTTTCTTGTGATGTCTTTCATTTTGTTCTTTATTTCCTTGTATTTCCAGATGGGAAGTCACTGTATACAGCCCTAATCTTAGGACAAGTTTCCAAATAAGCCACTTCAGGCAAGTAAAAATTTCTGTATTTAGCAGAGAAACAAAGCTGTATATTCTTTTGAGGTTCCCTCCTAGCTTCCTTTCCTCTCCTCAAGCCAACTAATAAAACTTGTTTTTTATACTCCGAATATTATTTATAGTCGTTTGATCATCTATGAGGCACCTGCAAGTCAACATTTATGGCAAGCGGCCCCCTCACTCCCTAAATAAGCAGTTTTGATTTAGCTCCAGTCATCAACTCACCTCCCAGCTGTAATTTGTCAAGCGTGGTGTCAGTCAGGTGCACTTCAGTGGTTAATCTCCTTGCACACCGGTGGAACTTTAGGCACAAGAAGGTAAGCAACGAAGATAGTGCTACACAAAGGGAAAACTAAATCCAGATAGTGATATACAAAGGGAAAGATAGTGATATACAAAGGGAAAACTAAACCCAGCTTAGAAAGTCCTAGGCATGGGGATGGGTGGCTGGGACGCCGGCCTAAGATTTTAGCAGGGAACAGACCCAGCAGTTCGATGGGATCTCTCAACTCCAGAAAAGGCCGAGTGAGGACAAGGAAGACCACACGGATAATTTCTGTGGCTCTGGTAAGGGGATGACAAGGGAGAAAAACCTTCCCACGGTTCCGTCTGGCCCGCGGCGCTTGTCTGCCTGCGCGAGGTCAAAGCCCGGCGCCGCCCACGCGCAGCTCGGGTGGGAACCCGCAGAGGTGGGGTGAGCAGGGCAGCTGGCGGCGGCGGGCGAGCGCCGGGGCGCCACGTCCTAGGCCGCGGGGTCGGGGCTGTAGGCACAGCTAGAGCGCTTTCCGCGGGGTTTGGCTCCTGTCGCTTCCCGTCTCGCCGAACCGGCATCGCCGCTACAGCCAGAGTCGCAGCAACTCCTCAGAGCCTGGCTGCTGGCGGCCGGGAGCGCCGGGAGGGGGCGCGAAGCCGGAGGCTCCGGGACGTGGACACAGGTAAAGGCCGGCGGGTCGGAGTCGGGCGGAGCGCGGCGGCGGCACCTCTCGGAGGGGCCTGGCCTCGGCCGGGCCCTGCCCAGCCGCGGTGGCCCGGGTCTCCACGTTGGCCCAAGCGGGGACGTGCCAAGGGGCTGGGCTAGGGCTGCCGCTGGCCTGGCCGCCTCTCGCCCGGGCCTCCGGTGAAGCGGCGGCGGCTTAACTTTCGCACCTGAGACTCTCCGAGCGGCCTCGGGGCGCGCCCGCCTGGAGGTTGGAATCACACGGGGTCGAAAAAGCTGAGCCCTAGACGCGAGGCGCCGGAGGCGTGGCGGAGGAGGCCGGGGAGGTTAGGGTGGGTGCCAGGGGGTCCAGTACTGAACACTCTCCAGGTCTGAGATCTGAAACTGCGTCCTGTTTAATTTCGGAGCTTGTGGGGA
Source organism: Piliocolobus tephrosceles (assembly GCF_002776525.5). NCBI lineage: Eukaryota > Metazoa > Chordata > Mammalia > Primates > Cercopithecidae > Piliocolobus > Piliocolobus tephrosceles. The sequence continues at coordinate 54,990,022 of NC_045437.1, read as the reverse complement.
CCACACATCCCCTTCCACGGCCGGTTCCTTCCGCACGGATCCACTTTCCTTTGTCTGGTCCATTTCAGTATTGGCCTCGCAGTTGCTTTTGTTGCAGCCTTGGGTCCGGAGTGTACGACTTTCTACTAGGCAGAGGTCATAAGCTCTGAAATGCATCCGGGCGGAGGTGGGTAGATTGTCCTTTGGTGGGAAATTACTAGTGCTGCTATGAGCACTAACACGTATATACTATCTTGGTTCTTTTTTTTTTTTTTTTTTTTTTTTTTTGAGGTAGTGCTCATTATTTTCTTAGCATCTAATAGTTGTAAGTGCACCTGTGAGAGCTTTCATTAGTTAACTTCAAAGGTGCATTATGCGGACAGGTTGCTATTATCCCATTTTATAGACCAGACTGCTGAGGCACCCAGGAGGAAAAGTGATTATATCAAAACTAAGCAGTGAGTCCTTGTGGAAACTGATTATAACTTGTCTGACTAGAGTTGTCCTTGGTCCAGTTGGTCTCTTAGCCTCAAACAAAATTTAGCGGTCAAGGATGGACGATCTGATGCTCATTGTATTTTTATTTACTAATTGTTAAAATCTTTCTTACAAAATAGAGTCAAATCCTTTCAGACTCCTGTTATATAGTACCCCTAAAAGTGATACTTGAAAGATCATAATCACTCTGGTTTCAAATGAGTGGTATCGTTTGAGTCGTGGAAAGAAGTAAAATTCCGTTGTCTTTTATCTGTCAAACTTTCATCTCCTGTATAAATGTAGTGCCACTGGCAGCCCGAAGATACTTGGTGACAATAGCAGAGACTCTAAATATTTAGTAAGTAGAATCGAGGAGGTGAGCTGTTAGATTTCCCGAAATATTTGAACAGCAAGTTTTTTTCTCATAAAGAATAAAAAATTTAGGAGGATAGTCATTTGAATTATTTTAATGAAAATTATCTCGTAATTGTGTGCGTGTTACGTTGTACTTTATCTCTCTGGAACCATCAAAAATTTAGCAGTTTCCCTAGGGTTTGCTCTTCGTTTTGTCAGTGGTATTTTGTTAGTCTATTTTTCTTCCTCTCTTTCATTTTGTATGTGTTTGGTTTTTCAAATGAAGATTTTTTTCTTCGAAAATTCAAAAAATAATATTGAAAAAAACAAGCTTTCTTTCTTGATAAAATAGACTTAATTAGCACTTTTTTGAGTGTGTCTGAGGACCGACACCAGCCTCTTTAATAAGCACCTCATGAAGCAGGAATTCTTCCAGGCAAGAATGCAATACATTAATCATTTTAATCTATTTCTGTAATATTTTATGACATAGCTACCTGAATAATAATGCTTTTTACTCTTACAATGTCTTTTCATCAAGGAGCATAAAGATTAAAAATTTCGCGGCCAGGCGCGGTGGCTCAAGCCTGTAATCCCAGCACTTTGGGAGGCCGAGACGGGCGGATCACGAGGTCAGGAGATCGAGACCATCCTGGTTAACCCGGTGAAACCCCGTCTCTACTAAAAATACAAAAAACTAGCCGGGCAAGGTGGCGGGCGCCTGTAGTCCCAGCTACTCGGGAGGCTGAGGCAGGAGAATGGCGGGAACCCGGGAGGCGGAGCTTGCAGTGAGCTGAGATCCGGCCACTGCACTCCAGCCCGGGCTACGGAGCGAGACTCCGTCTCAAAAAAAAAAAAAAAAAAAAAATTCGCTTAAATTTTGCTAACTACATAGTACAAGGGGGCAGTATGCTTAGACTTAATTGTTGCTTTCATGGAATAAACACAGTTCTCTCTCCCTTATACCACCTCCATTTGGCCATCTGAAAAAAGGATGGTGATCTGCCCTTCCCTTCATAGGGATATTTGGGGAATTAATGAAGTAATATCTCGAAAGTAGTTTGAACTCCATGGAAGAAAACAGCTTTGTAACTTTGAAATGTGATTGCAGAGTCTTGAAACATTTTCCCTCCTTAAACATGCTGTTGTTTATATTTTTAGAGAGTAGTCATTCCAAGTAGTCACCTCAGGAGGCTAAACACTTATTCCCGTAGTGCTGCTGCCATTCATAATTATTTTGTATATTTTGAAATTTCTAGTCAGTTTACAAGCAAAATAAAAACATTTCATGATAACGTTCATAAACACTTGTTTTTTCTATTTTTTAATCAAAAAGCTAGTTCAGCTTGAGTACCTATTTTCTTTGCTAAATTTGGCAGAATGATTTCTACATGGTTGTAAAACTCAGTTCTACCTTCAAGATTTTACCACTATTAAGGATATTTAAAGGATTGTCCTGATGGCTACGAAGGTAGTTTCAAAAGGGCAGTTTAAAAATAGTTTAAAATAATGACAGACATTATTAGAATAAGTTTACAATCTTCCCAGAAGTCTACTACAAAGGGGACAATGCTTACCTGTGGGCTGAAGTTCTGTGCATATGTGTATGTTTGTATGTAGTCTTTATTGTAACCTATCAATTATTTCTTTTCATCACATTGATTTCTTAGAAATTATGTATTTTACTTACATATTAAATAGAGTACATTAAGTAGATCACATCATACTGGAACAGTGTTAGATTGGGAGTGTATTTCATAGAGAAGTTGGAATTTCACATAAATTTAAATTTAAATCTTTGTAACAATTTTGAATACTAAAATGTGGCTCCATATTGTATGTTTTGAGTGTAATACAGCCGAGGCAATATAGCCTCAAAATATAGAATTGCTATTTTCAAAAAAGTTATGTGTGCAACAGACTTTCCTGACCACACACCAATGTCAAAAGAAAAAATTTTGACCAAGTAGTTTAAATATCAAATTGGCTTTTATTAGCAGTTCTCAAATTGGGTAGCATCTCATTCCATAAAATAGAATGCCATGCCTTAGGCATGGCAGAATAGTTGGTTTTTTGTAAGGTGGGAACAAGGAAACAGAGTAATTTTTAAAAGTCTATTGGTTAACATCAGATTACTTAAGGTTACTTTTAAGTGTTAAAGCAGAAGGGACTACTTATGCCAAGTCAGGTTTACTAACCCCTTTCCTGTTGCAGTGAATCTCCTGTTTTCGGGAAAAACTAGTTTGGTCTTTGACCTACTTCCTTAAAGTTTCAGTTTGATTATGTGGCACTGAGCTTGAGTGACTCCCTTTTGATTTGATCTCTTGGGGCCTAGTGGAGGAGCTCCGCTAAAACAATGTCCTGTTGTAAATTTTTATTTAGCAATTCTATTCTTTCAGTAAGCTTTCACCTAAGTGAGAATGTGACCAAAACTTAGGGCATTAACGCTACTGTCAGTTACTATCATTCTGGGTTTTCAGTCTCAACATGTCACTAATAGGTTAGGTGTCCTCATTATCATAGGTTTCTTTGAGTTTTTATCATATCAGCTGGAGAGAGATCATTGACATTCAGCAGATTGCTGCATGCAGTCATTTAAAACTTTTGAGAGAATGCAGCACACTCGGGAGACTACTGTTATGACTATCAGGAAGATAATACCAAGAGTTTAGAATGTGCTCCTTAATCAAAGTTCCCATGAACCAAACCAACTAAAATTGAACAGATCAAAGAATGAGACAGACAATCCATTCATTTTAACCAAGTAGCCTGTTCTTTAATTTTTTTTTGCAACTGAGTCTCTATAATACTGGAATTTATCCATGTGCAACAATAAGTGTTACCAACTGCGAAGACTCCTCTCTCTTTGACCAGTAGAAATCTAGAGCAATTCTGTTAATATCTAGTATAACTTTAACAAGAGAATTCAAAGAAGTCTTGTGCAGCTATAGCATTGCAGTAGAATCTTCTATAGAGGCTATTGTGAGGGATAAATTCTAATCATTGCTTCATTTGTATTACTTCAAGCCATAGGAAAGCGGACCTAACAAAGCCCATCCAAAAGGGTTAATGCGTCTTGGCAGTGTTCTCTTTAATCTATGATATAGATTAGGAGGAGTGAGCCAGTGTTCCACTTCTGGATTATGGAGTGAAAACTTACCATTAAGATTTTCAGCCCACATTGGCCCTTCATCCTTTACCTGTCAAGGCATGAGGTTGCCTGTATATAAGGTTGGCCACAGAATTATCCACAAATAATGATACACCCTGTGGGTGCACATAACGACTGCTTTCCAGTTCTGTTGTTCATGGATATATTGCTTGGAATGATGGATTTAGCAGTTTCTAGCCAAGAAGCTGAAGCAGCATTTATAGGTTAAAATAACTGTAATATGTTTGCACATAAATCAGTTTGCAAGAAACTCTATTCAGGCTTTTGGTACAATCCTGTCTTATGATACACTCATTTGGACTTGATTCTTGTATCCCATGACTGGATTAAATTAAAACAGGGAGAGAGAACAAGTGGATCTAGAAATCTGACTCTATAACAGGGACCAGTAGTACAATTTGAACAAGCAGTTGTGTTAGGGATGTTTTTAAGTTAGCCACTGAGTGGACTAAAAGATATTTTAAGTTATGTAAAGATTTGGGTTTGGCAGGACAGATCCAACACTCTGTGAAGTTACCTACGGAAGCAACTGGTTGTGACAATATTAACCTGCCAAGCGGAAAAGGCATAAGTAAGGAAAAATTAAGAGGGATAAGTCTTATGATGATGGAGGATCTTTTTCTGATGTCTTGGGGAAAGCCGTCCACAGTGTGAAGTCATCAACTTCTTATCCTGGTTAACCTGATTTTTTAAGGTCTGTGGCTTAAGAAGAGAAGCAAGTGGCATCAGGAGGTGGTCTTTTATGAGGGAGATGTGAATCCAGGGGTCAACACCTTTGAATTTAGCTGCAATGTCTGTAGTCAGGAGCACTTGGTAGGGTCCTTTCTAGGGGATTCAAAAGCAGTCTTTCTTTGATGGCATTTCCAGAACACCCAATCACCAGGATCCAACAAGCCTTTTTGGATCTGTGTCTTGAAAGTCTTCCTTTACCTGTTGGTGATAACTTTTAGCATACTACATTAAGAATGTACAGTATTGGGTCATTTCAACATGGGTCAATTAGGGATATACATTTGGTGTAGTAGCCAAAGATATAGACTGACCAGCAATAATTTCATAAGAAGTTAACTTGTGTTTTCCAGCACTGTTGCTCTGAAGAGTCATAAGAGCCAGAGACAGAATTTTAGGCCAAAGAAGGCTAGTGATTTCAGAGAAGTTGGAAATTCTGAGGTTAAGTATCCCATTAGTTTTATCGACCTTACCAGAGGACTGAGGGGGGTAAGGACAGTGATAATGCTAGACTGTTTATAATAATTTAAGTAGTGCATGAATTACTGTCCAGTAAAATGAGTGGCTCAGTTACTTGAAATGGCATTCAGTATACCCCAGATGTGAAGTACTACTTTTGTTTTACAGTAAGGTCATTGTCAGCCTTTTGACCTGGGAAGGCCTGAGCCCATCCGTAGAACACACAGATTATAACAGGCACATACAGACTATTGCAAGTACATGTTTGGTGGGAGTGGGTGAAGTCTAATTGTACATGTTCAAATGGGCCTAATGGTTGGAGTGAGGGCCGGTCATTCCAGGGGAACATAAAGTGACTTTCTTGGAGTATGAGTTTGCCAGGTTAAATATTGATTTTAAATAGCTTTTATTACTTTATAACAAGTTTCCCACCAAAACTTTTTGATCATTTGATCTATCTTATCAGTACCATTATGGATAAGGGAATGTAAGAGGCATAACAAACACCCCTTAAGTGACCTTTGGAGTACCAAGTAGCTGTCTTGGCCTTCCCAGAACTTGGAAAGGAAATTACAAGAACATCCTTCTCATGCATCCTTCTCATTCCCAAAATTCATTTTAATTTGTAGAGGCCTTCTCCCCCTCCCCCCCAATAACTAATAGCATCTGGTTGTAGAGAGGCAAAGGTAAGTAGCAGGGAGCATGCCTTACTGTTTCCAGCTGTTGGATATAGACAAAAGACCTCACAGAGTTGGGTAACATTTTTGGCACGAACATCAGTTGGGACATTTACCTGATATTCAGCCTCAGTTCTCTTTGTTTGAGCCTCTTTTTTTATAACAGTATCCAGCTTTGGGCATCAGTATCCAGCAAGGAGGTTATCAACTTGTGGGCCACTTTTTGTTGGTATGCCTGAAGGCGTGAGGAAACCTCTTTGCTTCCAAAGTGTTTCAAAATCATGAACCACTTCAAATGCATAGTGACTGTCAGTGTAAATGCTGACAGACTGATTTTTAGATAAAATGCAGGCACAGGTATGTGTGCGAGTATTCCCCAATGCCTGCTTTAATGTACAAAAAAGATTCAAGGTTTTGAATCATTGGGCAATTCTAAAGCAGGAGGCTGGGGGTCGTTTTACTACCCTTTTTCATTCTACAAAGGCTACCTCATGTCCCCCCTCCCCCAGCCCCCACAAGGAATGGGTTTAGGGACTGAATTTTTAGTGAGTTCAATAAGTTGGGATGCTAAGAGTAAACATTTAGGAACCTGTAGATGGCAATATCCAACTAACTCTACTAACATGTTAAATTGTCTCTTAGTTCTGGGCCTGGGGAAATCATGGATAAGCCTAAGTTTATTAGGAGACTTGGATACTTGCAGCACTTAGATCATGTCTTAAATAGTAAATAGTATCTGATGATAAATATAATTTTTCTATGGAGACCTTGTGTCCTTTCTCTGTTAACTGTTAATAGGTAGATGAAATACTCTTAGGATGCCTCCTCAGTGCATGAACAAAGAGGTCATCTATGTATTGCGGGAGAGTTGACCCTCGATACTAGAAGGTGTGTTCAAGTCTTAATGGAGCACTTGAGAGAAGTAGGAGGGGGCTTCAGTGAACCCCTGAGGCATGACTGTCCTGGTACATTATTGATTATTCTAGGTGAAAGCAAATAGATATTGACTATCATGGTCAGTGGGAATGCTAAAAAAAAGACTGAACACAGTTCTACCACTGTGAACTGTTTAGAATTCGGGGGACCTGGGGCAAAAGAGTATTTGGATTTGGAACCACTGGGAAATGAAAAATAATGATCCTGGTAGTGACTCTTAGATCTGGAAAAATTGCCATCCTTGCATCCTTGCCTGTTAGGTTGTTGTCCCTAAGTATACAACAAACTATACAAAAAATAGAATCATATTAACCAAAACTAAATATCCTTGATACCGTATATATTAACCATTTACTTAAGGTTTTTATTTTCTTTTACAGAGATAAATTTTAATTACTTGAATTCCCAGCCAAAGTAGAACCCACCCAATAACATTTAAATGAGAATCATTTTACATGTTTCTTGAATGTATATACAATTTTTATTGTCATATTTTTGTAAATAGCCATTTAATTTCACTATACTTTTATTTATAATTTATTGGGAGAACCCGCTCCCGATGTTTAATGTGGGTTCTTTTCTATTTCCTAGGTGTCTCAGCTGGCTTGAGAAATAAAGGGAAAAAGCACAAGAGAGAGAAATTTAAAGCTGGGTGCCCGGGGGAGACATCACATGTTGGCAGGATCTGTGATGTTCCCAAGTCGAAAAACCAGCAAGTTTTTATTAGTGATTTTCAAAAGGGGAGGGAGTGCACGAGTAGGGTGTGGGTCACAGAGATCACATACTTTACAACGTAATAAAATATCACAAAGCAAATGGAGGCAGGGCGAGATCACAGGACCACCTGATGGGGCGAAATTAAAATTGCGAATGAAGTTTCCACAGGCATTGTCATTGATAACATCTTATCAGGAAACAGAGTTTGAGAGTAGACAGCCTGTCTGACCAAAATTTATTAGGCGGGAATTTTCCTCGTCCTAATAAGCCTCGGAGCTACAGGAGACCGGGGCTTATTTCATCCCTTCGCGTCAACCATAAAAGATAGCACGCCTTAAAGGGGCCTTCTATAAGCCTACCTTCAGGGCGCATTCCCTTTCTCAGGGATGTTCCTTGCTGAGAAAAAGAATTCAGCGATATTTCTCCTATTTGCTTTTGAAAGAGGAGAAATATAGCTGTGTTCTGTCTGGCTCACCAGCGGCCAGTTCAAAGTTAACTGCGAACATCGCTGTTATCCTGTTCTTTTTTTTAAGATGCCCAGATTTCATATTGTTCAAACACACATGCTCTACAGTTTGTGCAGTTGACACAGTCATCACAGGGACCTGAGGTGACGTTCATCCTCCTCAGTTTATGAAGAAGATGACAGGATTAAGAGATTAAAGACAGGCATAGAAAATCACAAGGGATAAGTGTCTGTGAAATCTTCACAGTTTATGTTCAGAGATTGCAGTAAATACAGGCATAAGAAATTATACAAATATTAATTTGGGGAACTAATAAATGTCCATGAAATCTTCACAATATATCTTCTTCTGCTGTGGCTTCAGCCAGTCCCTCCGTTCGGGCTCCCTGACTTCCTGCAACAATAATTGACACATTTTTGACACATATATTGTACATATTTGGGGGTACAGTACTAATACATGTACATGTTGTATGATGATTAAATCAAGGTATTTATTACCTCAAAGATTTGTCATTTCTTTATGGTGAGAACATTCAAAATTCTCTCTTCTTGGTTATTTTGAAATATATGCAATATAATATCATTAACTATAGTCACCTTGCTATGCAGTAGACCACCAAAACTTATTCCTTATACGTAACTGCAAGTTTGTACCTATTGACCAATCTCTCTCCCTCTCCCTTTCCCTTTTCCCTTTCCCTTTTCCCTTTCCCTTTTCCCTCTCTCCCCTTTTCTACTTCCCAAATTCTGGTGACTGCTGTTCTCTCTACCTCTATGACATCAACTTTTTTTTTTTTTTTGAGATGGAGTCTCAGTCAGTCACCCAGGTTTAAGTGCAATAGCATGATCTTGGCTCACTGCAACCTCTGCCTCCCGGGTTCAAGCGATTCTCCTGCCTCACCCTCCTGAGTAGCTGGGATTATAGGCATGTGCCACCACGCCCAGCTAGTGTTTGTATTTTTAGTAAAGATAGGGTTTCACCATGTTGGTCAGGCTGTTCTTGAACACCTGACCTCGTAATCCTCCTGTCTTGGCCTCCCAAATTGCTGGGATTACAGGCATGAACCAGTGCGCCCAGCCTGACATCAACTGTTTTTGGTTGCACATGAGTTTGATTATGCAGATTTTGTCTTTCTGTGCCTGGTTTATTTCACTTAATATAACGTCCTCCAGACTCATCCATGTTGCCACAAATGGCAGGACTTCATGCCTTTTTTTTGACTGAATGGTGTTCCATTGTGTATATATACCACATTTTCTTTATCCATTCATTCTTTGATGGACACTTAGATTGATTCCGTATCTTGGGTATTGTGAATAGTACTGTAATAAACATGAGAGTGCTGATGTCTCTTCAGCATACTGATTTCATTTCCTTTGGATATATACCCAGTAGTGGGATTGCTGGATCATGTTGTAGTTCATCATTAATTTTTGAGGAACTTCCATACTGTCTTCAATAATGGCTGGACAAATTTACATTCCCACCAACAGTATATAAGAATTCCTCGTTCTTCATATACATTCCAGCATTTTTTTTTTTTTGTCTTTTCAATAATAGCCATTCTAATTGGGGTAAGATGATATCTCATTGTGGTTTTAATTTACATTTATATTTCCCAAACTGTGATCGTTGAGCATTTTATCATATACCCGTTGGCCATTTATATGTCTTCTTTTGACATCTATTCAGGTCTTTTGCCCATTTTTGGTCAGATTATTATTTTGCTATTGAGTTAAGTTCCTTGTATCTTCTGGATATTAACTCAGATGCATAGTTTGCAAATATTTTTCCCATTCTATAGGTTCTCTTTATCGATTGTGTCCTTTGGTGTGCAGAAACTTTTTAGTTAAATATAATCCTGCTTGTCTATTTTTGTTTCTGTTGCCTGTGTTTTTGAGGTCTTATCCAAAAAAATCGTTGCTTAGACCAAGGTCATAAAGCATTTCCCTCATGTTTTCTTCTGGTAGTTTTATAGGTTCAGGTTTTACATTTAAGTCTTTAATCCAGTTCCTTTTTTTTTTTTTTCGATGGAGTTTCACTTTTGTTGCCCAGGCTGGAGTGCAGTGGCATGAACTTGGCTCACTGCACCTCTGCCTCCCAGGTTCAAGTGATTCTCCTGCCTCAGCCTCCCAAATAGCTGGGATTGCAGGCATGTGCCCACCACACCTGGCTAATTTTGTATTTTTAGTAAAGAAGGGATTTCTCCATGTTGGTCAGGCTGGTCTTGAACTCATGACCTCAGGTGATCTGCCTGCCTCAGACTCCCAGAGTGCTGGGATTACAGGCATGAGCCACTGCACCTGGCCAATCCATTTCCATTTTGAGGTGATTTTTTTTTTTTTATATGGTAGAAGACAGGGGTTTAGTTTGTTCTTCTACATGTGGATATTCAGTTTTTCCAGTATCATTTATTTAAGTTACAGTCCTTTTCCTAACATGTGCTTATTATACCTTTATCAAAAATCAGTTGGTTGTGTGTGGATTTATTTCTGTGTTCTCAATTCTCTTCCATTGGCCTTTCTATTTTTATAGCAGTACCATGCCATTTTGATTACTATAGTTTTGTAGTATATTTTGAAGTCAGATAATATGATCTCCAGCTTTATTCTTTTTGCTCAATATTACTTTGGCTATTTGGGGTCTCTTGTGGTTCTGTGTGAATTTCAGAATTTTTTTCATTGCTTTGAAAAATGTGATTGGTATTTTTATAGGGATTGCATTAAATCTGTAGGTTGCCTTGAGTAGTGTGTACATTTTAACAATTAATCTAATTCATGAACACAGAATATCTTTCTTTACATTTGCATCCTATTCAAATTCTTTTATCGATATTTTATAACTTTTACAATAGATATCTTTCACATGCTTGGTTAAATTTATTTCCAGATATCTAATTTTTTGTAGTTACTCTAAATGAGATTGCATTCTTGGTTTCTTTTTCAGATAATTCTCTATTGGCACATAGAAATGCTACTGAATTTATATATTGATTTTGTATCTTACAACTTTACTGAATTTGGTAATTAGTTCTAACAGTTTTTTGATGGGACTCTTTAGGATTTTATAAATCCTGGAAAATTTTGAAAAGAATTGGTATTAGTCTTGAAATGTTTGATAGAATTCAGCAGTGAAGCCATCACATCCTGGGCTTTTACTTTGATGGGAGACTTTTTTTTTTTTTTATTATACTTTAAGTTCTAGGGTACATGTGCATAACAAGCAGGTTTGTTACATATGTATATCTGTGCCATGTTGGTGTGCTGCACCCATCAACTCGTCAGCACCCTTTATTACTGATTCAATCTCCTCATTTATTATTGGTCTTAATGTAAAGGTTTTCTAGTTCTTCATAGTTCAATCTTGGTAAGTTGTACGTATCTAGGAATTTGTCAATTTCTTTTCAGTTTTCCTATTGGTAGGTGTATAGTTTTCATAATATTTTCCTTTGTATTTCTGTAGTATCATTTGTAATATCCACCTTTTCAGTTATAATTTTATTTGAGCCTCCTATCTTCTTTTTCTTACAAGTTTTGTCAAGTTTGTTTATCTTTCCAGAAAACCAGCTCTGTTGTGCTGATCTTTTATATTGTTCTTTTTAATCTCTTCACGAAAAAGTCCCTTTTTGTGGGGAATGCCAGGTACCTCTAGTCAGCCATCTTGGTGACATCACTATTAACAAGGTGTTTTCTTGTTTTCTTAGATTTTAGAAAATGGTTGAGAAATGATGGCTGAGTTTCATAAAAAGGCTGGCTGAGGAAATTGGAACTCCTGGGGTTTTTAAATCTTGATAAATTTTTCCATAGCAAGCAGAAATACTGGAGAATATTCTGTTAGTAATTGAACTGTCCTTACGTTCTATAATCTCTTTACCTGATTAGTTCACTGATGGTTCGATATCTGGAAAACCTTAGAAACAGCCACAGCTGTTTAAAAGCAGCTTTAAAACATCCTTGATAAAATTGCTGAAATAAACAGTGAGGCTTGTTCTGAATGAGAATTGCCTAGCCTATTCAGAAACCTATTGAAAAAATGTATCCTAGAGGCCAAAATTGATGTATGGACACATATTTTGGGCAGCAAGGAATGAATAGAATAGATCTGTGAGCCAATGGTATTATAGGTAAATTGGGGGCTGTCTACTCAAAGTTTGTTTAATAGAGTTAGAAATTAACTGCATGAGGAGAAGTTCTATCTTTCTGGCCAAATTTTGCTTAGATCTTTGGTTTCAAGGTGGAATTTGTTATTTCCCAGACTGTTTTCTGATGATATGTAAAGTGTATAATAGGTATGTGTATAGCTACATGTGTCTGACTTAGAACTAATAAGGCTGTAGAGTCAGAAATAAAGCTTTCTCTGCTCAGGTCAAACATTATACTTACTGCTAGCCAAACAACCTTACACTTTCCCAACTTAGTGTTTTGGCTTATTTATTTTCCTTGTTTTAGATGTCCATATCTCTTCATTCTACTTGGCTAATGCTGTTTAAATCCCCTCTATACTTTAAGACCCAACTGGAAGACTACTCTCTTCACAAAGCTTTCCCTGACTCCCTAATTCTTGTTTCTTGCCCTTAGTTTATCTAGTACTGCTTAATTGCTAGCTATTTTCTGTGTTCCTAATTATTTCACTTATTTTGGCCATGAGTTTGTTCTCTATCTAGATTTTTTTCAAAGGCATAAATTATGCTATATATATATATATATTTTTTTTCTTTCTTGAATCATACATAATACCTAGAACAGTGGTTAACAGTGGTATAGATCAGCTTATAAGATTAGATCTACAGAAGAAATTTATTACTCTGATATTCTGGTATAAAGCATAATTTATACTTAGTAATGTCAGTCAGTGTTCTGGTAGAAAATAGATGACATATTCAAATGAGGTAACCGAGATGAGTTTAATTTACATAGGTGTCTCTAGGTTAAAATAAACCAACAATGGATGGTGAAGCACCCCAAGACTAGCAATAGTGAGAGTCATTATCATCCCTAGGCCTGAAGAGGCAAGAGAAGGACCATTACTGAAACCCACATGGAAACTATGTAGAAAAGGCTGCCTGGGGCTGGGCGTGGTGGCTCACGCCTGTAATCTCAACACTTTGGGAGGCTGAGGCGGGCGGATAATGAGGTCAGAAGATCGAGACCATCCTGACTAACATAGTGAAACCCGTCTCTACTAAAAATACAAAAATTAGCTGGGCATGGCGGCATGTGCCTGTAAGCCCAGCTACTCTAGGAGGCTGAGGCAGGAGAGTTGCTTGAACCAGGGAGTCGGAGGTTGCAGTGAGCTGAGATCACACTACTGCACTCCACCCTGGTGACAGAGCTAGACTCTGTCTCAAAAAGAAAAAAAAAAAAAAAAAAAAGAAAAGGCTTCCTGACAAGAACTCTGGCCTTTCTGTGATCTGACAGGGGAACACCAGAGGGAATACATATCCCCAGCCTCACACTTGTAGTCCTTTCATCTCCACCTGAAACTTTCCACTGGCAGACAATATTGGAAGCCAAAAGGCCAGAGAGCCTTGTTGTAGCAGTCCAAAAGTCAACCTCCTAGGAGTTAGAGGAAAGTTAAGAAAGTAAAGAGTAGACTCTGGAATGTGGAGCAAGGAATATCCAGCACTGTAATCGTATCAAGAGAGTGTTTCAGTTACAGTTAATGTTTTATGCCTTTTTGTGCTGTTTTTATTTCTTGAAAGGCACCTATGTTTTTCTGGTCTAATTCAGTTACTAACATCCAAGAACATGGTATGATTGATACATTGCATATGAAATACAGCTACTGTCCCCTTTTCTTGTGGTATTAACTTGTGTAGTATTGTTAAATGTGTCTTCTTAATTTGTTTTTTTATATTTTTCCATTGCTTGTAGAGTGCATAGGTAGAATACATGGAACTGTCCACATAGCCATTACCATTCAACTACATGGTTGAATGGTACCTTCACCATTCCAACTACATGTTTTTTCTTAATCAGGATTGCTCATTTTTTTGTGTCATTTTCGTAGACAAGTGGTTTTCAGTCTTGTTGTGTATATGGTCCTCAATGTAGACATTTTGATTCAAGCAGGTTTAAGATGAGGCCTGAGCGTCTATTCTTTAAAAAAAAAAAAACCTTTCAGATATTTCAGATGCACAGTAAATGAGAACTGCTTGCACAGGTAATCATTTTGACCCAAGTGTTGTTGCTGCTCCTTCCACACTCCCCAGTATATATCATACTTTTTAGTAACCAAGGCTTAAACGGAAATCTAATGCTGCCTTATGTGCTCTTCAAAGCAAATGTTTTATATTTTTCATATTCACAAATACTTATGATATGGGATAGAAAATATGTGGTTTGCAGATTCCTAATAAAACAAATAAAAAAATTTTAAATAAAATATTTCAAATTTACAATATAGAGAATAATATACTGAACATCTGTGTGTTCTCACCACTTAGCATTAGAAAATATTAACATTTTACTATTTTTCCTTTTTTGTTTTAGAAATAAAAATACAGATAAAATTTAAGCCTCCTTTTATTTCTTCTAGAGGTTACCATTCTAAACTTGGTATCTGTCATTCCTATGCATGTTCCTATGCTTTTGCTACACATGCATGTATCAATAAACAAAATATTACTTTGTTTTACGTGCTTTAAAACTTTTCATAACTCTTACTGTGCTGTTATTCTTTAATGTGTATATTTCTGCAGCCTTTTTACTTAAAATAACTTTGATTTTTTCCTAGATACATATAGCTTTATTATTTTTTATTGCAATGTAGTATTCCGTTGTATGAATGAACAAATATTTATCAAATCAATGGATGCACATTTGGGTTGTTCCCAGTTTTTTATATTATTGCAAAGTGTTGCTAAAATGAACATTCCCATATGATATGTTTCCTTATTCATATACAAACCTAGAAGTAGAACTGCACATCCACAGATAGACATATTTTATTTTACCAGACCTTACCAAATTGCTTTCCAAAATGGTTGTGCCTAGTTATACCTCCCCGTAGCAGTTTTTGAGATTCTTGTTGCTCCGTATCATTTTTATAGTTGGTATTGTAAGACTTTTTAATTTTTCCCAGTGTGATGGGTATGAACTGGAACCTTGTTTTATTTTTCATTTAACTGATTTCTGGTGAGGTTGAACACTTTTTATGTAATTGTTGGTCATTTGGGTTTCCTCCCCTAGTAACTGCACTTCCACACTCCTTGTTCATTTTTCTGCTGGATATTTTTCTTTTAAAAAAATTGTAGAATTAATTGTAGCTATTAACCATTTGCTTATATTTGCAGATTTCTTCTTCCAGTCTGTGGGTTGTCATTAATTTTTTCTTTTCTTATACTGAAGTTAAAATTTTATCAGTGTATCACTTTGCCACTTTATTCTACTCTGTTTTTTGAAACATGACCCAGCCTATAGTCACAACTTTGAGCTCAAGGTTTGCAGCTTTCTATAATATCTTACTTTCAAAAAGTGTTTGTAGAGAAGGCAGGGTATAAATAAATAGATGAGTAAGTAAACATGCCATACAGTTTCTCATTAAAATTTATGTAAAATTATGAATTTTTAAAAAATTATATGAGGGAGTCTCCTCGTTCAGAAATGGCAGCTAGCAGCCTCCACTGTACCCTTTTCTCATTTTTCATTAAGTTCCTATGAAGATGTAGAATAAAATCAAAATTTACCACAAAACCAAAATTTAAAAACTTCAAAAACACAGAAAGCAGGAGGCAGTACCTTAATTAAGAAGCATTTGGTCTTAGGTTGAGAGGAATTTTTCTACTTTAGCGCCTGCATACCCCACCCTTGCCTCAAGATATAAACAACCTGATAAATACAGGCTAAAAGGCATTATTCTTCCCCTGTAGTCAGTTCCTTCATAGAACTCTACCAGCGGCAAAATGGGAAGACATCCCTTTTCGCCTCTCAGATACTACTCTGTGAGGCAAAAACTGCTGAATTTCTTTCATTTCCTGTGTTCCCAGCAAATTTCAGGAAGTAACTAGACAGAAGGGGAATTTGTTGTGGTGTGGTAGGGTTCTCTAGAGGGACAGAACTCGTAGGATAGATGTATATATGATGGGGATTTTATTAAGGAGAATTGACTCACACGATCACAAGGCCATCCGCAAGCTGAGGAGCAAGGAAGCCAGTCTGGGTCCCAAAACCTCAAAAGTAGGGAAGCCAGCAATGCAGCCTTCAGTCTGTCGCTGAAGGCTTGAGAACCCATGGCAAACCACTGGTATAGGTCTAAGAGTCCGAAAGCTGAAGAACTTGGATTCTGATGTTCGAGGGTAGGAAGTATCCAGCACGCGAAAAAGATGAAGGCTGGATGACTCAGCAAGTCTGCTCCTTCCACGTTCTTCTGCCTGCTTTATTCTAGCCTCACTGACAGCTGATTAGATGGTGCAACCCAAATTAAGGGTGAGTCTGTCTACCTTTCCCAGTCCACTGACTGAAATGTTAATCTCCTTTGGCAACACCCTCACAGACACACCCAGGAACAATACTTTGCATCCTACAGTCCAATCAAGTTGACACTCAGTATTAACTATCACACATAGGTACCGCAAAGCATTGGCGGATCTGACACAAAAAGACCCCTGTTGATTATGTGTGGTAACAATGGCAATTACAGTTTTTTAAAAGGGTTTCCTCTCCCAGAAAAATAGGTAGGCAATAAAGGGTATTGAAAAATGCCCTCTCTGAAGAATATTGAACTAAAAATCAGGTAGTAAAGGCCTGTTAAGGATAGGTGAAGAGGACTGAGTGCTTTATATGTCAGCAGCCTTTGCCTAGATAGGAACAGATGGGCAGAAAAGTGATCATGGGTAGTTTCCCTCAGTGTGTCTGTCTGACACCAAAGTTTGGGCAGATCTCTCTGTAATCTCCCGGTGTGTACGAAGAAAAAGAAATAAAGCAGCCTGAAATGAAACCTCTGAAATACTGTGGAACGAGGGAAGATTTATTATTCAAAATAATTGTAATAAAACATTAATTTCAATAATTTGATAGTGGTTTATGAACACCATGTTTTATATCAGTAGTGCTCAAACTGTCGTTTCAGGGACTCTGCAAATAGTGAAATATTTAACCCCTTAATTTATTTGGTCAGGTTGACATTTTGGGGTTCCTTGTAAGATTTTGTATGAGGGAAAAGTGCAACTGCTGCTTTCTTAATATGATTCACAAAAAAAAAAATTTTTTTAAAGAAATTTCACAAAATGAATCAATCCAATTGGATTAGAAGATCTTCACTGATCACCATTAAATATTTCATTTTGAAACTAGGGGTGTTGAATTTACTGAGAGTCTTGAGTAACTTCAGAATGTAGGAAACATTAGTGTCTGGAAACATTTAAAGAAAACAAGCTAAATTGCATACTTCAGGAGCCTCCAAGGGCCTCAGTGAATGAGAAGACAGAAGAAACAACTGGGACAGCTTGGCTGTTTTAGTATTATAACCTAAATCTTTATCTTAGTGTAAGATCTAAGAGTATCACTGAATTTCAGGGAGATCCATGCTGAAGAACTATATAGAACAGTTTTCTCCAGAGGCATTTGCTGCCAGATAGTAGTAAGTTTATAGGAGAATAAGTGATAGCAAATTGGGTGTGTCTTGATGCAGATTCCATACTCCCAAAGAAAGGGAGAAAAGTACACAAAAGCAAAGAAAAAGTTTAAAAGTAAAGAAGGCCGCCAATATTCATATGGCAAGATAGTAGTGTGTGCAGTTTTTGCAGACCCTGTCAATGTATTGGACCCTGTTTTATTTTTAGAATGGCTAAAGGAGAGTACTTCCGATGTCACCCAAAAGGTGATCAAGACTGAATGTAGATCTTGACATTCCACCTTGGAGCTAGTTGCTGCTTCCGTGCCTTACCTTCTGCTACTGTAGCCAGCTAAGGTGCCAGCAGGTTGGGGAGGACAACCAGTGATGTTTGTTGCATTCTCCATTCCAGTATGTGCCCATCAGCTTAGAATTCTGTCAGAACTTCAATGCATCTCGCTCTTCTCATCCTTAGAAATCTCAATACTACAAAATAAGAACATCTTCCTCACAAAGTGGTGGGAATAATTTGAGAAGTCACTTAACTTCTAGGACTCAGTTTCCTCATCTATAAAATGGAGTTAACAGTCCCTACCTCATAGGAATATCTTGATGATTAAGGGAACTAATGCCACTTAATAAGTACTACACTAAAAAATTATAGCTAGTTTTAAAAATAATATTAATGCTTTGATTTCATGTTTTATATGTGGAAATTTTAGTTTTAAATATATGGAGGATATACCACTTTCTGGCCTATTGCCTATTAAAAAGGGAGAAAGTATAACTTTTTTTTTTTTTTTTTTGACACAGTCTCTCTCTCTCTTGCCCAAGCTGGAGTGCTGTGGCACTATCTTGTCTCACTGCAACCTCAATCACCCTGGTTCAATCAATTCTCATGTTTCAACCTCTTGAGTAGCTGAGATGACAGGTGTGCGCCACCACACTTGGCTAATTTTTGTATTTTTAGTAGAGATAAGGTTTCACCATATTGGCCAGACTTGTCTTGAACTCTTGGCCTCAAGTGATCTGCCTGCCTTGGGCTCTGAAAATGCTGGGATTACAGGCATGAGCCACCGCGACCAGTCAGAAAGTATACATTTTTTGATGGATAGTTTCATAAACAGCATAGTAACATATAGTCATCAAACCACATATCATGTCCTGAAACTCAGACTGTGTTCTTTAATGGATTTTCTAAAACATCAATCTCTATAATAGCTTTATTAGGCTGAATTGGGCACCCCCAAATTCATGTGTTGAAGGCCTAATTCCTAGTACCTCAGAACATGACTGTATTTGGAGGGTAGGGATTTTAAATAGGTGATTAAGTTAAAATCAGTTTGTTAGTGTGGGCCCTGATCCGATCTGACTGGTGTCCTTGTACATAGAACAAATTTGGGCACATAAAGACCTACTGGGTATATGTTCCTACAGAAGAAAGATCATGTGAGGACACATTGAGAAGACAGCCATCTGCAACCCAAGGAGAGAGGTCACAGAAGAAACCAAACCTGCTGATGTCTTGATTTTTGGCTTCTAGTCTCCAGAGCTGTGAGACGATAAGTTTCTGTTGTTTCAACTACCAGTCTGTGGTACTTTGTTATAGTAGTCCTAGCAAACTCATACAGTTGTCCTGTTTTTAGTGATTTTGGTTTGATCTTTGAGTGTAAGTGGTAACAGCCTTATTTGCCCATTATAAGGTGCTTTATTATCTTTTTTTTCTAATTGTTTTAGCATCTATTGATGGTTTTATCTAGATCCATTATTTCATCGGGGTCAAAAATGGTTATTTTAATATAATCACCCTTCATTTTTTTAGCACTGTGCTTCTATACTGAAGAATTTTTGTTCACCAACTATTTGGTTACTGTGAAATTGTCTGTATTACAAAGGTACAGTAAATGCTTGATTGGATTCTTTCTCTTTTTAAATTCATTTTAAAATTCTGACATCCTCCATATCACCTGAGAATCCTAAATTTCAGGTTTGGGGATTTGAATTTATACTATTAGGGTGAGCCAAAGACTTCCAAACTGAGAAATTTATATAAAGTATCCCTGGGCTGGTGATACCTTTGGAACACCTGGCAGATACGGTGTGAAACTCTGTTTCCAGGAGGGACAGGTTCTCAAGGTCCCATGCTAGAGAACTTTATCATGATAAAGCTAGAAGCTTTATCATGCTCTCATGATAAAGGTAAGTTCATTTCCCAAGCTGCAAAATCCATGAGGAAATGAATGAGAGTTAATATATCCCCAGAAAATTTAGGTAAACCCAGATCTCAGTCTTTGGTCTTTTCTCTGTCCATACTCACAAACTTGTAGATATCATTTATTTTCATGGCTTTAGAGAACCATTCCAAATTTAAATCTTTTGTTCAGAGATCTTATACCTAAGTACGTCACTAACCAAACTCCTAACTGTCCTTTCTGCTTCACTGGCAGCCTTTCCCATACCCATTGTTGGCAGTTTCATCTTTACAGTTACTTATGACAAAGAATTTGGAGATCCTTAGCTCCTTGTAGACTCAACTGTACATCCAATCTGTCTGGAAATCATCTCTGCTTTACTTTCAGTATATATCTAGAATTTGACCATAACTTAACACCTTCACTGCTATCACCTTAATCTAACTTTTGGCTATATTCCTGTAGCAGCATTTTTCATCATAATAGGGTTTGTCTGGTAGAAGAGTTAGTTGGTACTTTTCATAAACAAAGTCCTGTTTTACCCTCAGAAAGTTTTATTTAAAAATAAATATAATAATTCATTTTAAAAGTACTGCTTTATCTCATTTTCTTTATGTAATTATGAGTAAATTAAGAGTTTACTAGGGAAAGGGCAGAAGCTTATAGAAGTGTATTGTATACTAGGACAAGTATTTTGATTCAACCAGAATTATATGAGTATGTAAATCATAATTTAGTTTCTAATTAGGTTTTTTCCCCATGTAATTCAACCTAATGTACTTAAACATTGGTTTGGCTCTTAGGTGAATTTAAATGAAATAAAGAATGTGGTTTGTACCTGATATGTTTGAATTTCCTTTCAATGCCCAAAGAGAGAACAGTAGCTCTAATTGCCATAAATTCATTTCAGCAAGATATATACTCACACACAAGACTGTCTCTGTTATTGAGGGGGTCTACAAAAACTTGAGCTACTGCTTATGCCCTTTCTCTGGGAGCTTACAAGTAGAGGAAGAATCAGATGTACACATTAGTGTGGTATCTGGTAACTCAAAGACATAAGTACTACACAAAGGCATAGGTAACAGATGAATGAAGGTATCAGATGAACAAAGATAAAAGCTGTTTAGGAACAGAGCAAACAAAAGTTCTAGAAATGTAAAACTCTCTTTTGGGGAAGATGGGGGGATAAATAAGTAAACAAGCCCAAATTTCTCGGCTTCCCAAGCAGTGCTTTATTGGTCAGGGTTTTATCTGCTAGGAGATACCTCGGTTTTTTTTTTTTTTCCTCCATTATCTGGCAATTTTTTGGAGCCATATCTTTTGGGTAACCTTGTATACTTGCGTCTGTATCAAACAAAATGTCTCTGTGTGTGACAATTCCTCCTGCCCTGAAGTAACAATGATTTTGAAGCCAAGTCAATGTGCTTGTCTATCATCTGAATCCTTTCTTGATTGCTGATACATCAAGAAGAATATATGTATCTAGTAAGAGTATGGCAAATTAGACAAATACTTACTATCCGCATTTGGTTAAAACAATGCTTTATGTCATATTAATATATTTCACATAAGGAAAATATGTTTTAGCCCATATTTCCCCTTCTAAGAAGTCAACCTGAGAAGCAGTTGGGGGAAGAAGGCTCCATTTGAGTTCAGGCTCAAGTCTTTATTTAGATATTTTCCTTTGAGAACCCTGACAATTTTTGCCTGTTCTCTCCCAGTCAACTGGCTTAGAACCCCTCTCACCCTCTCATATGCTTTCATAGCACATGTCTTTGTTATTCTTTATGTTCTGTGACAAAATAATAGTTTCTCAGCAAATACTTACTGAATATTAACTGAAAAGAAATTTCCTGATTTTATTTTCTTCTCTACTGTATCTTTATGGTCCAATCAGAAATATTATTGGCACCTTTATTAAAATTGTATTTAGATGTATCATGTCCTGGATTGCTCAAGAATCTCCAAAAATAATGAAAACTCTTCTTTGGAACCAGAACTTGTGTATTCATCATATGGTGATTTCTGAAAGTCCCATATCAATACTGACATGCACACACCATTTTGAAAAGTGTATTTCAGCATTTTGTACAATTCTCTTAATTCTGCATGCAATTTCTACCTTTCATATACTTCTCCCATAAGAAAGTACTATGTAAAAAGTCAGTGAATATATGGGTCCTGTTTATTATTACTTTCATTCGTCTTTAAAATTTATTCTTTTGTGAAAGAGAGGTAGCAATTAAAATGGGCAGAACTAATCAGAACACATGTCTGCATTTCTTCAGTAATATTTTATAATTCTTGAAGGTGTCACTTGGATTGAAAGACTGCAGTGGGCATTTAAGAATAAGTGCCTGAGATATGTTTGTAAGAAAAAGGAAAGGGAAAATGAGTCAGTTTACAAGAATAAAGTGCTATTCAACTTTAATTGAAGTGTGTGACTTAAGAACCTATGGGACAAGATATGAAGTACTGGTAGCAAGTACAATGCCAAATTCATATTACTTTTTGTCATTAAGGTTGTTTATTATGCATTGGACTATGCCTAACTCAACAAACCCAGAGAAGATAGAAGAGAAGTAGAGATAAGGAAGGTGAGAGGTGGCTAGATGGAGATGGGAAAAATACTTATAGATGCGAACACCAAATTATATGCAGAACCATTGAAACTGTTGAAGTTGACTTTATCATGTTCAAACACAGAAGTATGTAACACCAACAATTATTTGAGAAGATGGTGGTCTCTCTCTCTGTAATTTGTGTTGGACAGTTTGAGTTAATAAATTAGCAGTTTCAAATGCAGTTTTCATTAATGCAGCATAGAATTATAAAATGACAGTTTAGAAATCACCTGACATAGTCTGTTTGTGTAGATGAAGTATCTGATATCTTTCACAAAGATTGAACAGTAATATGAGAGGGATCCTGGATTACAAACTCTGTCACCAAATAATACTGGTACTTGAAATATTCATTGAACTAAGTAAGGCACATACATTCCATCGGCATCTGGCCATAACTGTGAGAAGCTGTTTTAATTTCTACTTAACATAGGATTACTTTTTGTGTCCTAAGGTATTCTTAAATGATTCACAAACAGATTTGGTGATTGTCTGGTGTTTTGCAAACTCAGCTATTTTATGTTTTTGCAGTATTTCACAGATCATTGACTATAGTGTTGCTAGCATTTCTTTGCTGTGGCCTGCTTGGATTTGGACTCCTTTTATTTCAGTTCTTCCGTACTGAACAATAGACGTCAAGAAGATTCAGTATCAGTAGGGCGAGCTGACATGTAATCAGTTTTACAAAATAATTAATATCTGTGCAGCTCATCTGACAGAGTTATTATGTATGGTGTTCTGCTCATGTGAACAGCCACGGATTCCAAGGCCCACTTCAACAAAGCAGTTACGGATTATTGTTGGGATTGCTGTGCCCTGTATAACAATGAGATTTCCCTTACATTAAGAACATGATATTTCTTTATATCTACAAAAGGAATGTTCTTTCTCATTTTCTGGAGACATAAGGTACTGAACACTTATAGTATACAACCTTTAGGTGATTAATTAGGCTAAACTTAATGGTTACAAATACATTATGGTGCTTGTAAGCAAACAAAGTATATGTACATATTTTTAAGTGCCCAGGAGATATGGATAGTTTGTTTTTTTTTTTTTTTTTTTTTAAAGACAAAATTTAGAAATATTATTTGCCCTGAGATGGTTTGAACTGGCTAAATTATTTAAGCATTTTATTTTCTAAGTTGGTATGCTTTGCTCCTTTTGTAAATTTATCAATTTTACCTCACTTGAATTTTTATCTTAAGTTTTAAGAAATATATTGATAATTGCTAAGAGAGCTCTAAATTCTTTGGTCATTTCTCTTCTTGATTTTTCTTTCTTGTTCACTAACAGGATTTTTACCCTTTGAGAAATATTTAATTTGGTGAGTTTTTTTTGTACCACGACATGCATGTTATGCATATGGTATAACAGGAAGACACATAATAAACATGAGCATTCTAATAATGACAAAATTGGGAGGACTGTCTTGGGTTCTATAGGTACTGTTATGGACTGAATTGTGTCCCTCACACCCTGCCTCAAAATTAATGGGAGGGGGGGAGGGGGGAGAGATTGCATTGGGGAGTTATACCTGATATAAATGATGAATTGATGGGTGCTGACGAGTTGATGGGTGCAGCACACCAACATGGCACATGTATACATATGTAACAAACCTGCACGTTATGCACATGTACCCTAGAACTTAAAGTATAATAAAAAAAAAATTAATATGTTAAAGGCTTAACTCCCAATGTGACTGTATTTGGACATGAGGGCACAAGGGGAAAATTAAGGTTAAATGAGGT
Source organism: Piliocolobus tephrosceles (assembly GCF_002776525.5). Taxonomy (NCBI): domain Eukaryota; kingdom Metazoa; phylum Chordata; class Mammalia; order Primates; family Cercopithecidae; genus Piliocolobus; species Piliocolobus tephrosceles. Next base: position 54,965,927 of record NC_045437.1, on the reverse strand, counting down.
CACAGGGTGAGACCCCAATCTAATAGGACTAGTGTAATTATAAGAAGAGGAAGAGACATCTGAAATATACACAAACAGAGGAAAGGACATGTGACGACTCAGCAGAAAAATGGCCATCTGCATGCCAAGAAGAGAGGTCTTACCAGAAAGAAACCCTGCCAGTGCCTTGATCTTAGACTTTCAGCCTCCAGAACGATGAGACAATAAATTTCTTTGGTTTAAGCCACCCAGTCTGTGGTATTGTGTTATGGTAGCCCAAGCAGAATAGTGCATATTTTGGTACTGTGAATTGGTATTCTCCTGTAACAAACACATAAAAATGTAGAAACACTTTGGAATTAGGTAACATATGGAAGCTGGAAGAGTTTTGGTGCATCTGTTAGAAAAAACCTAGATTGACTTGAAGGAGTCATTGGTAGGAATGTGGATGTTAAAGATGATTCTGGTGAAGTCTCAGACAGAAATGAGGATTGTGTTGTGGGAAATTGGAAGAAGGTAGTCCTTGTTATAAAGTGGCAACAAAATAAAAAGAAAAACCTTGGCTGATTTGTATTCTAGTGCTTTGTGGAAGGTAGAACTTGTGAGTGATGACCTTGAGTATTTAGCAGAGGAGATTTGTAAGCAAAATGTTGAAGATGTGGCCCACTTTCTCCTTACCGCTTACAGTCACCTCAAAAGGAGAAAGATGAATTGTATAAGGAATTTTAAGCTAAAGGGAACCAGAAATTAAGATTCTGAAAATTCTCAGACTGTTTATATTATATAATAAATATTGGAAAGCATGTTCTGGAGAGGACACTCAATGTATGGTGGGACAATCTTTCCATTTATAAAACTGTGATGGGATTATAGCAGCAGAGATACTGCCATTTTGGATTAAAGGAGACAAGACAGGATAAAATAAAGGAAGGCTTTCAGATTTCTGGGATTCTACAGAAAAGGACCACAGGCCTATCTGGCTATGAATATGCCTTATCAACTTCAACAAAAGATAAGGACCTGAAGATGATACAGAGATGCCTCCACAGGCCCAGAGCACACAGACTCACAGGTCTAAGGCTGTTTCTTCCTCAGTTTCAGAGTTTAGGGCCATCTCTTCAGTTTAGCAGTTGAATATTTGTATACTTGTGTCCATAGCCTTAGGGGCAAGGCTGCCACCCAGAGCCAAGGGAGCAGGCCTACCATCTCAGTGGGCCAAGAAAGCAAAGCCACTGTTATGGTGGGCCTGTAGGTCAGACCATTAAGCCAGAAAGGATTATTACTGTGCCTTAATATCTAATGGAATTTGTCTTGCTAGGTTATGAACTTGCTTGTGACCTGCCACCCCTTTCTTTGTTCTGATTTCTTCCTTTTGGAATGATTCCGAATGGCAACCCTATGCATGTGCCACCATTGTATCTGAGAAGCGTATACATTGCATGTTTTCAGTTTCACAGCTGGAGAGGAATTTTGCCTCATGATTAGTCAGACTTTGAGTCTCTTCCATACCTGATTTAGATGATATTTAGATGAGACTTTGGATTTGGAGTTAATGCTAACGTGAGTTAAGACTTTTGGGAGCTGTTGGGATGGAGTGAATGCTTTTTTGCATGTGAAGAGAACATGAATTTGGGGGTCCAGAGGGAGGAATGTTACAGATTGAATTGTGTCCTCTCCCCTAAATCCATATGTTGAAGTCCTAACCCCCAATTTGGAGATAAGGTTTTTAAGGAGGTAATTAATGTTAAATGAGATCAAAAGGGTGGGGCTGTAACCCAGTAGGACTCCTGTCCCTAAAAGAAGAGGAGGAGACACCAGAAATACCCATGCACAGAGGAAAGGCCATGTGAGGACACAGCAAGAATGTGGCTGTCTGCAAGCCAAAATGAGAAGCCTCACCAGAAACCCTGCCAGCATCTTAATTTTGAGTTTCCACCATTCAGAGCTTTGAGAAAATAAATTTATGTAAGCCCCCCAGTCTGTGGTATTCTGTTATTGAAACCCAAGCAGACTAGTACATATATCATACTGACGAAGTATAACTTTTTTTACATTTAGAAAACCAATGCTGATATTAAATTTCAAAAGAAGGGTGTAAAAACTCAAGACAAAAGTAAACTTCTCCTTTTTTTGTTAATGAATGCCAATAGCTTTGAGTAGATGGTATTGTTATTGATGTCGAAATAATTTTTTAAATTCATAGACTATTTTTAGAGTAGTCTGTTTATAGAAAAAGTGAGTAGAAAGTTACAGAAAGTTCCCATTTATTTCTGTATGGAAAGTACAGAATACTTCCTCTTACCCTACAGTTTCTCCTATCATTAATGTCTTGTATTAATGTGGTATACTTGTTACAATTGATCAATGAATATTAACTAAAATTAATAATTTACATTAGGAGTCATTCTTGGAGTTGTATAGTTCTGTGGGTGTTGACAAATGTATAACATCATGTATCCACCATTACAGTATCATACAGTATTATTTCATTGCCCTAAAATTGTCCTACATTTCACCTGTTCATCCTTCTCTTCCCCCCCCCCCAGATTCTTAGATGTTTATACAAAGTGATGAAACTGCTAGAAAGCACTAAAATTGGAAATTGTCTTTCTTTACTATTCTGATAGAAAATATAGACTATTTTACAAAGGTCAATGCATGAAATACAAACATATTTTTTCTGTTGTCTAATGACTTTAAAGACTAATATGTCAGTGTTTAATTGACTTATTTTTTGCTATTGAATTTTAAAAGATTAATATATATTTTTATATTAGCACCTTATCTAAATGGTTTCAGAATATTTTTATCCCCTTCCATAAGTTGTCTTTTTACTCTGTTGATTGTTTCCTTTGTGTGCAGAACTTTTTGGTTTAAAGTAGTCTTACTTGTCTATTTTTGGTTTTATTACCTGTCTATTTTGTGTCAAATTCAAGAAATCCTTGCCAAACCCAATGCCAGAAAACTGTTTTCTTCCAGGAGTTTTACAGATTCAGATCTTATCATTTAAGTGTTTAATTCATTTCGAGTTGATTTTTGCATATGGTGTAAGATAGGGGTCCAATTTCATTTTTTTTTCTTTTTTTGCATGTGGGTGTCCAGTTTTCTCAGCATCATGTGTTGAAGAAACTGTCCTATTCCCCCACTGTGTTCTTGACACCCTTGTCAAAGATCACTTGATCATGTATGCCTGATTTTGAGATAGCAAACAAGCAATTAAAAATGGGTAATAGACTTGAATAGACATTTTTGCAAAGAAGACGTACGGCCACTAATATATGAAAGTGTTCTTAATATCAGTAATCATCAGGGAAAGGCAGTTCAGAATTACAATGAAATATTCCCTCCCATCTGTTAGGATGTTATCAAATAAACAAAATGTAAGTGTTGGCCAGGATGTAGAGAAATTTTGTACACATTTGATGGGAATATCGAATGGTGTAGTCACTGTTAAAAACAGTATGGAGTGGCCAGGCACGGTGGCTCACGCCTGTAATCCCAGCACTTTGGGAGGCCGAGGCTGGCAGATCATGAAGTCAGGAGTTCGAGACCAGCCTGACTAACACAGTCAAACCCCATCTCTAGTACAAATACAAAAATTAGCCAGGCATGGTGGCGCATGCCTGTAATCCCAGCTACTCAGGAGGCTGAGGCAGGAGAATCGCTTGAACCCAGAAGGCAGAGGTTGCTGTGAGCCGAGATCACGCCACTGCACTCCAGCCTGGGCAGCAGAGTGAGACTCCATCTCAGTAAACAAACAAACAAAAAACAGTATGGAGGTCTTCAGAAAATTAAAAATAGAACTGCCACATAATCCAGCAATCCTATGTCTGATGGATATACAGAATAATTGAAATAACAATCTCAAAGAGATAACTGCATCCTCATGTTCAGTTCAGGATTATTCAGAGTAGCCAAAATGAGGAGAGAAAAATCCAGGTGCCCACTGACAGATGAATGCTTGCAGAAAGTGTGGCATATAAATAGAGTGAAACATTCAGCATTGAAAAAGAAGGAAATCCTACCATTTGTGACAACATGGATGAACCTAGAGAACATTATGCTAAGTGAAATGAGGCAGTCACGTAATGGCAAATACATTATTTTACTTATATGAGGTTATCTAAAATAGCCAAACTCATAGATGTAGGGAATAGAATTGTGACGGTCGGGATGGGGAAAGGAAATCGGTAACTCTTGCTTAATGGATATAAAGTTTTAGTTATGTAGGATGAATAAGTTCTACAGATCTGATGTGTAATATATTACGTATAGTTAACAATACAGTATTATGCACTTTAAAATACTTTGAGGATAGATTTCATTTTAAGTGTTCTTAACCAGAAGCAAACCCTACAAAGGACAAGGAAATTTTTGGAAGTGATGGATATATCTGGTACCTTGATTGTGGTGGTAGAATCTTGGGCGTATACATATGTCTCAACTCATCAAAATGTATATATTAAATATATGCAATTTTTGTATACCATTTATATCTTAATAAAGCTTTTTTTTTAAAAAAAATAACTAACATCAGTCAATATAAAGGATAGCAAATCACGAAGTTACCTGTTTTGAGAGGTTGTCAGCTTTACATTAGATCTTTCTATCTTGGCCCATTCCCAGTTGCTTAGGATTTGGATTATGAAAGTCTTCTTTAGCATTTAACCAGTTCTTTGGTAGTGACAAGGGCTAGTACTGTTTATCCACATATAAATTTGTCTGTGTTATATATCACTTTAATAATGAAAGATCAGCCTGGGTTCGTTTCCACACTTTCTTGTTCTCCAGTTTTTCCTTGGTAATGGATAAGTAATCCCCATATGGGCAATGGTGTGAAAACACATCTGTGATTTCTTGTCTCATTGCAAGGACTTGACTTTTACCTACCCTAAAACTTTGACCTTTTAACCAGGGCCCAATAATAAGAGTTGTCACTGTAGACACTGCCCCATATTGGGCATTCTTTACCTACTGTTATCAAACAGAGGCAAGCATGAGGTTATATTGATGAGAGGAAAAGAGGGAAAGGAAGAGAGACACGCTTTAAAGTTACAAGTTTTAAAAGAAATTTTCATATTGAAATATACATATAGAAAAATGAACAGATCACAAGTATACAGCAAATGACTTTTCACAAACTGAACATGTATTTATGTATGTAAAATAGCAGTACGCAGAGTAGGAAAGCTAATAGTATGTTAGAAATTAGTATATTTCTAGTACCACAGAAGCTTATCAGGTATTATGTTGGCTTATTTATAAATTTAACATTGTTTCCCAGGAGGTTTTTTGTTTTGTTTTGTTTTGTTTTGTTTTGTTTTGAGTAGTACAGTTTCTCCTTCAAATAAGGAAAACTATATAGGAAAATATTTTCCATGATCTTATCCTCACCAGTTATCCTAGTGAGAAATGTACATATTGGGTGTAGAGTGTCTTCTGACTGATTAGTAATACTGAGAGTTATTTCATGTAAGTCCAAAAGTTGAATTTAAACATGTTTAAACCAAGCATATTTACTAGTATAGGAAAGTTTTATATACCAAGTATATGAAAGTGGTGTAGTGAAAATCATTTTAGTAAGTAGTTATTAACCACCTCCTGTGTAGTTAGGAAATAAAGAAATACCATATCAAAGGGGTGTTGTGTGTGTGAGGTAGAGGACCACATGCTTGCAAACGAGATGTTCCTGATACTTATGCTCTTGCAAACAAAGCATGACGTTTCTTCTCTGCAAACAGGAAGAACAAAGGAGTCAGCTGTAAACAGCAGACTCTGGGAATTGGTTAATGTTTAAGCATCTTAAGAAATTGGAAAGTTAGGGAAAGGTCAGAAAAACAACTCATGACATAAAAACAACTTGTGACATAAAAACAACTCGTTTCTTGTGACGTGATAAAATTCCACAAGCATGTATAAAATAAAGCAGAGCGTGCTGCTCGGGGCGGCCGCCATGTTTGTCTTGTCTTGTGTTGTCTTGTGTGTTCATTCCTTTGTTTAGGAAACACGCAGACCCCAACATGTGTGTGTGTAATGTAAGTTTTGTTTATTCATACATGTGTTCTCCCCAGTTCCTCAGCATCAGGGAACAAACTTGCTAACTGTTGTTATTTATGTGCAGTAAGTCCTCACTTAATGTCATTGATAAATTCTTGGAAACTACAACTTTAATCGGAATTAATATAATGAAACCAATTTTGCCATTGGCTAATTGATATAAATAAGAGTTAATTTCCTATGGCATATTTCTGGTCACAAAAACATCATCAAACTTTTAAGTAAAGACCAAAACACTACTAATATTAAGTATTAAAGTAAATGTAAGCTATACAGACATTTAAGAAATCAAGACATTTAAGAAAATAAGATCAATATTCACCCAGTTATTTTAGTTCAGGGTTGCAGCTGGCAGAAACGCAATCTGTCAGCTCAGGGTGCAAGGTGGGAACCAGCCCTGGACAGGGCACCATTCCATCACAGGATGCACTCACACTGTCTCAGATTGGCACCATTAAGACATGCCAGTTAATCTAATATGTACATCTTTGGGACATGGGAGGAAACTACAGTGCCCACAGAAAACCCGCACAGATTTGGGGAGAGCATGCAAACTCCACACAGACAGTGGCTCTGGTCAGGAGTCGATTATTTTTCTCATCAATGTTACAATGGAAATTGACTTTCCTTTCCTCATCAATTTTATAACTAGGTAATATTGAATAAAACAATGTTATTCAAGGGCCTGCTGTATTTCTAACAAGATGGAAACACCTGTAACCTAAAAACCAAAAAATGAAGTCATATATTAACAGGAACTTAGTCGCCCCCCCCTCCCCCACTGTTTAACACTTTCTGATGCTGTATCTCTTATTTACTAGCATTAGCTAGGAGTTGTGCTACAAATTTGGATAATAGGAAAAATAGTGAGCGTCATGGTATTATCCCTGATTTTAATGGAATGATTTTAAAGTTTCACCATCAAGTAATATATAATTGCTAATGTTTTTGATAAATTCCCTTTCTCTCAGGTTAAGGAAGTTTCCTTCTATTGCTAGGGTGGTGTTTTTTGGTTTTGTTTTTCATTTCTGACTAAATGTTGAATTTCATCAAGAGTTTTATTTTTTGCAGTTTTTAGGATGAGCATGTTTTTCTTTTAATCTTTCATTTCAGTATATTGAATAGTTTTTTTACCCAATTTTGACCATTCTTGAATTCCTGAAAGTAATCTTACTTGGTCAAAATGTATTATTATTTTAATTCATTGATGGAGTCTGTTGGCTAATATTTTATTTAGAATTTTAGCATCTATGTTTGTAAATAGATTGGGTTTTTTTTCTCATACTCACTTTGTCTAGTTTTATATTTCCTTGTCTAATTAATATGTCAAAGTTGTATTACTCTTATAGAATTATTTGGAGGAGCTGTTTTTTCTTTTCTGTTTTCTGGACTACAGTTTATAGGTTATAAAGATTATTTCATAAAAGATTGGTAAAATTTGGCAGTTACAACATTTATGCTTATATCCCCCTTCCAACTTGCTTTGGAGAAGATATCTGAGTTCTGTTTCAATATTAAAAATTGTTTTGTTTTATTCGTATTTTCTAACTTTAGATTAATTTTAATTTATAATTTTGTCCACTTCATCTCAAGTTTAGATTTACGAATAACAAATAAAAAGATCAGCAAAGACTAGAGACCCAGGAATGTGTAATTATTACTGTGCCAAATGCTGGTATTTTACCATAAAGTGTAGCAAATAGCAAAGGATAGACAAATAAATGCAACTTCGTTATGGAGGTTATAATTCCAGTGCTTGGTATTATAAAAAATTTCAACCTAATCTGTTATAAATATGTTTCTCTATAGGGACTCATCTATCATTCCTAAATATTTTGAAGAATGTTGTTGAGAAGTAAGATTTTCAAAAACAACATTTTTGATACAGCTGTTTTGCATAAAGTAGCATTTTTCTAAATGTGGTTCATGCCCCTGGTGTCTGTGAGACCTTTTCAAAGAATATGGTCAAAACTGTTTTCTTGGTAATATTAAGATGTCATTTGCCTTTTTCACTGTGTTGACATTTGCACAAATAATACAAAAGCAATTGTGGGTAAAACTGCGGGTCCCTTAGCAAAATCAAGGCAATGGTGACAATCTGTACTAGAAGTCATTTTATTTTTTACCACCATACAGATGCCACAAACCTGTTTATTGAAGCAGTAAATAATATTTTATTACATCTTTACTTTTAAGTACATCTTTTAAATGTTTTTTTGTGGGAAAAAATGAGAAGAACCCATAGAGCACTTCTGCAGTCTACTGATGGCTGATGATGGTCTTGAGGAAAAATCCATGTTCAGTTGTTTTGGTTGAGAGTTGAACTAGGTACCTTTTCATGGCACATTATGTTTTACTTGAATGATTGGCAAACTGTATATTCAGACATGGATATTTGGCAGTGTTATAGTGATAAATTTGAACTTTATGCAAAGATTTATATCCTAGAAACCCTGAATTACAATCTCTTAGATTGTGGGCCCACTGACTTGTATTTAAGTAATTCAAGGGGTTCCTTATTCTTTATATTTGAGGAGATGACATTGAACCGAGATCTAAATGATGAGAAAGGAACCAACCATGCAGAGACCCAGGAGAGGTGAGGAGGTCCAGACAAATGTTATCCAGTAGAAATACAATGCAGACCTTATCTATAAAGCTACATAAACAAGTACAAAGAAACAAGTTAAATTAATTTTATAATACATTTTCCTTAACTCGTTATATTAGAAGTATTGTTTCAACATGTACTTAAAAATATTGAGATATTTAACGTTCTTTTTTTCTACCAACACTTCAAAATCTGGACATCTCAATTTAGATAAGTCACATTTCAAGCACTCAATAAGCATGTCTGACTGGTAGCTACTGTGTAGAATAGCTCAGATCTATGAAGAGTGAACAGACAGCCAGTACAAAGGCCCTGAAGGAGATTCATAGAGAGATGTGCATTGGCATTTGGAAATTGAAAATACTGGATTAGAGCTTTGGAACAAGACCAAAACAGATATATGGATGTAAAAATCATTGATACAGGAGAATTATCACACAGAGTGAGTATAGTTTTCAGTGTTTAAATGAAGACTTACAATAATCTCCTACAGGCTTTTTTTCTACTACATAGTTGTACCCCAAGAAGGCATGGAAAAATTTCAGGGAGAAGAGGGCAGGTATCTCAGGGTTGGAGGGCACAGGCAGATGTGGAGTTTCTCCATACTTGATTTTGATATGACTCCTGCCTACAGTCCCTATCCTGGCTGAGGACCACTGGTTAAAAGGGAGATGAAGATAAAAGAGGCTAAGAAGGATATAGAGAGGAAAGAAGAATACTAAAGTTAAATTTGTTAGTGCTTCAACAGTGAAGAAAGAGGAGGGCAGGACATTTGCAAATTAAGCAAATTTTTTTTTTTTTTTTCTTTTGAGAGAGTTTCACTCTTGTTGCCCAGGTTGGAGTGCAGTGGCATGATCTTGGCTCACTGCAACCTCTGTCTCCTGGGTTCAAGCAATTCTCCTGCCTCAGCCTCCTGAATAGCTGGGAGTACAAGGCTTGTGCCACCACACATGGCTAATTTTTTGTGTTTTTAGTAGAGACAGAGTTTCACCATGTTGGCCAGGCTGGTCTCGAACTCCTGACCTCAGATGATCCACCTACCTCGGTCTCCCAAAGTGCTGGGATTACGGTGTAAGCCACCATGCCTGGCCAAATTAAATGATTTTTGGTGGTCATTGAGGTTGCAGTTAAAATGGAGTGGTCAACTGGGCTAAGATGCATTCTGAAGATGAGTCAGTAGTACAAAACTGCAGCTTATCTACTTGAAGGTCTGAACTAGAGCAGCTTGCTGTGCCCTCTCAGCCAGAGTTCTTTAAGTCCTACCTTTAAAGTTGATTACTGTCTGTCCATGTTCCCTCTCTTATAGTTGCATTTTACTTCATTGTTAATTGTACACATATCTCTGTGTTCACTCTGACCATACTATAGATTCCCTTGGGGATTTTTTTTTTAAATGTCCATTTCTACCTCCATCCCCATCTCAGAATCAGTAAAAAATTTCTAGGAGTGGGACCTAGGCATCACTGTTTTTTTAAAGCTTCCCAAGCGATTCTATGTGCTACAGTTGAAAAACTGCTGATCTGTAGCATAGTGAGCACCTCTGAGACAGAAAGTAAGTTTTACTTATTTTCATGTTCCCAGAGTTTGACTCATTGTCTGGCACATAGGTAGCTTTCAATAAGTGTTGGATGAATGAGAAATGAATGAACAAATGAAATGTGGCCAGGGAACTAGGCAGGCCCATGTGAGTAGCCTGATAAATTAATATTGCCTTTCTTTATAATGGATAATTACCAGACAAGTTATTTAACACCCTGTACCTATTTTGGAATTGTTATATATTAGTGTGAAACTATTATCCCAAATTGGTTTAAATCAAAGTAGTGACATAAAATCTCAGGTGCAAAAATAGATTGCAAAATTGGTGGGGCTGTTCTCTGAGTCTTGCTTGATTATATACCAGAGGTAGTATATAGTTAACTGTACCAATAAGTACAATATAATGGAGACTGTTGCTTTCAGGATAAAGGATTTTTGCTATCAATTTAAAGTAGACACTTCCAACTTTCATAGAATTAACAACGCGGTAAATCTTATTTTTAAAATTTAATGGTATGACTATTCAAAACATCCTGCTTATAAGAATATTTAGTTCTTTGTCATGACTCTTTAAAACCACTATAGGCCAAGTGCAGTGGTTCACGCCTGTAATCTCAGGACTTTAGGAGGCTGAGGCAGGGGGATTGCTTGGAAAGCCAGGAATTTGATACCAGCCTGTGCTACCAAGCAAGACCCTGTCTCCACAGAAAGTAAAAAAAAAAAAAATTAGCCAGGCGTGGTGGTGCACTCCTGTAGTCCCTGGTACTCAGGAGACTGAGGCAAGAGGATTGATTGCTTGAGCCCAGGAGTTTGAGGCTATAGTGAGCTATGGTTGTGCCATGGTACCACAGCCTGGGTTACAAGAGTTGAGACCCTAAAAACAAACAAACAGAAAAACTCCTGCAGTAACTTATTGAATTGACTCTACAGATTGTTTTACCACTTTTAGTGAGAGTCAAGTGAAAAGCAGTTGATATAAAACTTTTTGCACAAAGGAAATAAGCTGGTAGTCACTAACATAATATATCATCATAATTCATTGGAATTTTCAATCTCAGATGTAATGTATAGAGTACCCCAAACCTAAGACCTGATAACTAATAGGTACCTTAATAAATGGTAGTTCACTGCTTTATGCTCCACTTGTAGCTAATGCTGTGCTAAGGATTTAGAAAGTCCAGTTTATCTGACAGTTTAACATTCTAAAAATGCATTATTGTTTCCACAGATGAAAAGAAGCAAAGAATTGACAACTAAAAATCATAGTCAAGAGGAAACAAGTATTCTTCGTTGTTGGAAATGTAGAAAATGTATAGCAAGCTCTGGTTGTTTTATGGAGTATCTTGAGAATCAAGTGATTAAGGTGAGTATTGGTAACTCCAGTCTTTGTTTCCTCGTAGAGGAGTGCTGTGGGCATATCCACACATATGCACACTTATTCTTCTCTACCTTATTCAGACAAAGAACAAATAGTTCTTTGTCATGATTCTTTGACTCTTACCTTATTTCACCTGACCCACTGAAAACATTCTAAAGTGGTATTCAAAAAGCATCCCCCTTCCACAGTTAAAATTAATTTTGCCTTTAATTACTAATGTTAATATGACATCAGTGTTTTAAGTGCAATGTTATAGGCATAAGCTGAAGATAATAGTCAATGTTTTTTATTACCACTGTGAGTGAGCCTCAGTAATCACTGCACAATTAAATTCAGAATCCTAGTAAGAATTGGCAACTTGTTGTATAGGTTTTTTTTTTTTTTTTTTTTTTTTTTTTTTTTTTGTATTCTCTATGGGCCTGGAAGAGAAAGTTCATGTATAATATAAAAGTAACCCATAGGAAAACCTGAATAATATTCAAGTGTATGTTTGGTCATCCTGATAAAAAATGAGTGTTTTTAAACAACAAGAATAAAAATTTCTTCACTTCTCTAAGAGTAGTATCAAAGAGGCATGAACTAGAAACTAGTTAATTAATGGAGTTTGGAGGGAATTCTGAATTTAACAGAGAGTGTGACTGTAATCACCTGTTATTGTTTTCTTCTGCTTCTTTGAGCGACATACTCAGCTTTTGGTTTTTGTTTGTTTCGCAGTTTTACCTCAGTTATATTTGTTAATGATGGTTTCCCTTCTACTTTAACAAATTAGCCAGTCTAAACTGATAATAGTAGATAACTTTGATTGGATACTTACTACATGCCGAATACTTATTTTTTTGAGATGGAGTCTTGCTCTGTTGCCCAGGCTGGAGTGCAATGGCGCGATCTCTACTCACTGCAACCTCCACCTCCCAGGTTCAAGTGATTCTCCTGCCTCAGCCTCCCAAGTAGCTGGGATTATAGGCTCCTGCCACCATGCCTGGCTAATTTTTGTATTTTTTAGTAGAGATGGGGTTTCACCGTGTTGGTCAGGCTGGTCTCAAACCAAATACTTTTTAATGACTTGAAATAACATTTTAATTAGGAAAAAATACAAAACGTTTTATGGTAAGAGTATTTTGGTGGATATAACTTACATGTAATACAAAAATTAAATGTACAACTTGATAAGTTTTATCAGCCCTGCCATGAATCAGATCAAGATATGCATTTGCATCACCTGAGGAATTTTTCTCCTGCCCTTCTGCAGGCAGTGGTCTCCTTCTCACTGACGTCTTTCACCATAGTCTAGGTTTGCTTGTTCTTTACATTCCTTCAAATGGAATAATACAGCATGCACTCTTTTGTGCCTGACTTATTTTTGTCAGCCTAGTGTTTTAGAGATTTATGTTTTGCATGTGTCAGTAGTGTGTTCCTTTTTTCTCCTGAGCCGTGTGCCATTTGTGAATATACCACAGTTTATCAATTTTTTTCTGCCAAAGGACATTGGCATTCATTCCAGTTTTAAGTTATGAATAAAACTGCTATCAAAATTTTTATAATTTTTGTGATCATGTTTTATTGTTTCTTTTTAATATATGCATAGGAATAGATTTTTGGGGTCATGGGGGTAGATATAGTTTAATTTCTTAAGAAATTGTTAGTAGTTTTTCAAAGTTTATGTTCACTTCTGGTGGCAACATATGAGAATTCCAGTTACATCTTTGCCAATACTTAATATTTTCTGTCTTTATAATTTTAGCCATTCTGATAGATGTATAGTGGTATATATCATTATAGCTTTAATTTTCATTTTCTTGGTGACTAATGATGTAGAGTACTTTTTTATGTACTTGCTGGTTATGAACTGTTTTAAATGCTTTTTAAATATTTTTCATTCCTTACAGTAACTCTTTGAGGAAGATAACCTATCATCTCCATTTGCTAGATAAGGAAACTGAGGCACAGAAGATTAGGTAATTTGCCCAGGTTCACACTGCTACTAAGAAGTGCAGCTGCAATTGGACTGGGCAGTGAGGCTCCAGAGCCTGTGCTCATAACCTCCACACTCTCTTTGCTGCCTTTGCTCTTCCTTCAGGATAGCATACAATGTCACTTCTCACTAGAGTGGCTGATCCTTTTATTTATCTGGAGAACTCCCACTTATTCATTCATTAAAACATATTTAATGAGCAAGAACAGTTCAAGCACTGCTGTAGGATGTATTGGGATGGATAGTGGAAGAGTGGTACAGAGTTGAAAAAATATACTCTGGTCCTTAGGATCTCTAAAGTCTTGTTGAAAATAGGCCAACCAGTATAGTCTGATTTGAGGAGTACTCTAAAAGAGGAATGCAAACAAAATTCTGCCTGGGCTGGTCACAGAAGACTTCATAGAAAAGGTAATATGTGAACATATATATGTTTGTTTCTTACAGATTTTAAAGTATACTTTGTAGACCATAAAATTCACCCATTGTTAGATAACAACTTAATGATTTTTAGTTGTGCAACCACCACTATATTGCAATTTTGAGCTATTTTCATTACCCCAGAAAGTTTCCTCAGGTCTGTTTGTCCTGCTCCCATCCCCAGGCAGCTTACCAATCTTATTTCTGTCTCTGTAGATTTATATGTAAAATAAAATGTATAAACATAATAAAATATGTAAACCATGGAAAATACCTTATAAAATAAAAATGCATTCATTTATATAAAATTGCATATGTAATTTAAAAATATGTAAAATTTATATACTAAATTTATATAAAATACACACAAATTATTTTAAAATGAAGAAATAATTCAATGTCATTGTTAAGTCTTAGCAGAAGGATTAGTATGAAGCAGTGACTCTGAGGGGGGCTTCTAAAGTAATGTTAATGTTAAATTTTTTAATCTTGGTAGTGGGCATATTGGCATTTTCTTTAAGTTCCCTTTATAAAACATATTTTATATTTTATAAATCTGTATACATTATCAAAATATTAAAAATGAACATGAAAGGATCCTTTAAAGGAAACCACAAAACAAATTATTAGAACCCCAAAGTAATTTTATCAGTACTGTGCTGAAAGGTTGCTAAATTTATCACCTATTAAAGTAACTATACAGTTAAAAATCAGCCATGTATGTAGTAAGTGTTTTGTTTCTCAATTTTCTGTAAATGAAATTACACTGTGATTATTCTGGAAATTGCTATTTTTACTCAGTATTACCATGTCGAGTGTAGATTTAGTTCATTTCCACTTCTGTATAGTATTCCAGTATAGTATTCCAGTATATTAATATATCTCAAACTTCATAATTCATTTTGTTGATAGTCATTTGACTTACATCTATTTGTCTTGTTCTTATAATCAGTGCTGCTGTGAACTTTCTTTTGCATATCTTTGCACACATGGGCATGAATATTACTCTAAATGGAGTTCCAGCATCATAGGGTATGTGCATGTTCAACTTTACTGGACAATGCTGTTTTCAAATGACAATCTCACCAGCAGTAGTTCAGCATTGTTGTGATTTTACATCTTCACCAACATTTAACATCTCATTCTCAGAAGTCAAGTGTGTTTTCTGCAAAATGTATATTTTTCTTGCCTATTTTTCTATTAAGATGTTTTGTTTTTGATATTTGGAGATTCTGTGTTCTAAATACTAATCTTTTTTTGGTTATTGTGTTGAAACTATTTTTTCCAGTTTATGTAACTTATATTTCATTCTTGTGGTGTCTTTGTTGAACAGAAATTCATAATTTATGAATGTATTAGTTCTGTCCTTTGTGTGTTGTACTGTTTAAGAAAATATCGTGAGGGGAAGATGTTTTTTCCTCTCCTTCTACTGAATATCAAAGTTGAGATAGGCAAGTTTCCTTGTGTGCCCTTCTGAGAAACAGGTTTCTTGTTTACCCTCATACTGAGGTTATAGCAGCTTTATGTAGGAAGTTTCTCCGTAGGTTATTTCCATCCCAAGGGAGCCCATGGCTTTATCTCCTTTATTCCACATGCAGATGTGAAATGGCTCTCAGAACAACATAGAGGATAAGGAAACTGGGGAAACCACATCAATAGCTGTTGACTCCGGGACCACACTTCTTTAGCCCTGACCATTGACAGGAAATTTTTTGTAGTGTCGAGTGGATGTATCAGATGTGTCAAAGTTAGATTCGTATGGAATTTAAACTGTAAGGGAAACTGGTACATTTGAGCTTTAGTTATCTAGCCACTGGCATGCAGTAAGACATGAGAAAGGGAATTTAGAATGGAGTTTTCAGACAATCTGCAGTGCCCATGAGGAGAAAAGGGGACTTCAACCTTGCCTTCAGGCCTGAGATAGATGAAATGTGGGCAAAAAACAAAAACAAATAACAACAATAAAGACCCTAAAGATGTAGAAATAAAATAACAGAAATAGTCTCCATTTGTGCAATCTGTGTTAGGGAGTGACGTCCTTAGTTTTAGTTAGTTTTGTTGGTTTTGGACATGTGAAGTTTGTATGGCCTGTAGAATATTCAAATAATTTAGGAAGCTGCTGGGTTATGTGGATATGGGATTCAGAAGAGAGATCTGAACTAAAACTGGATCATCAGCATGTAAATTTTAGGTAAAGCTGTGAGAGTGGATGAGATTACCATGCAGTGTATGAATGGAGTAAGAGATAAGTAGTTCCTATCATATAGGAACATTTATAGGATAGACAGAAAAAGAGAAGCTCTCACAAAGGAGAAAAAAAGAGTGAAAAAATAGAACTGAAAATTAGGATACAATATTATGGAAGTCAAGGGACAAACATTTTCTAGAAAAAAAAGTGTTGATTATTCATGTTAAATGTTAAATGAGATCTAAAAGATCAGACATTGCCTTCAATGTGCAGACTGTATACTGCACAATTCTAGAGGGAGCTAGTTTGTGAAAGGTTTGCCCTGGATTTGTGCAGAGTTAGCATACAAACTATATATCCGTATGTAAAGACCCTAAATGAGAGTTAAAAGTGTCCATTGGTTTTAAAAGAAATCATTGGTCAACATTCATTGTAGTTGTGAGACTTTTTAGGGGCAGTTACCAAATTTCACTGAGTTCAGGTAATTGGGAGCTGAGGGATAGTAAAACATTTAACAATAAAACACTTTAATTATTACGTCATGACTTCTTCTGTCACCAGGCTATGAAGTATTTCATCTGTATAACACCATTGCCAATGGAGTGGCTGACATGAGTAGGACTGATGAATGTTGAATTGATTATTCGAGTATATACCTCCTCCCTCATGTCTTTTGGTTAGAAAATTTGCTTGTTTTCTCTCTGGCTTTATTATTCTGGTGGTAATTTTCCTTCAATGGCTGTAATATTGAAAGAAATATTTTTATTGCTTACTACATTTTTAATACTTTGTGTTCCCTTTTCTTAGTGACAGTATTTGTTCCATGCTAGTCTTACCACATGCTATCCTATGGACTGAATTGTGTGCCCTCCAAGTGCGTATTTTAAAGGTGCAGTGTGACTATATCTGGAGATAGGGTCTTTAGGAGTTAATTAAGGTTAAATGAGAGCATAAAGATGGGGCCTAATCCAATAGCACCGTGGCTCTATAAAAGGAAGAAAAGAGAAAGAGATCCTGTGAGGACACAGTGAGTAATCAGCCACCTGCAAGCTAGAAAGAGAGCCCTTGCCAGAGCCAGAACATGCTGGTACCCTGATCTCAAACCTTCAACATCTAGAACTGAGAGAAAATAAATTGCTATTGTTTAAGTCATTCAGTCTCTGGTATTTTGTGATGGCATCCCAAGCAGACTTAGACTGCACAGTTCCTGTAATAGGAACTGGAAATTCAAAGATGAGCAGAAGAGAAATGGTAGGTTCTTGTGAAGGTTTCAGGATTTATCATTTAATTTTCTATTAATATTATAACATTTGTAAATATATTCTAATTATAGTATAATTAATCATATTAAAAGTTTGATATTTATAACTTAATATTGAAATAATTTAATATTTGTAATATTGACCAGTTACATAAATATTATTGGTTACTCATATAGATATAAATTATTAGCTGTTTCAGTGGCAAAAAGGAAAAGTATAGGAAGCCATAAGAGTAGTATATAGGTAGGGTGCTGGACCTAACTGTGAGGCTTTTCTGAGGAAGTGACTTGTGTGGAGATATGATGGATAAGTGAGGACAGTACAGGTGGGAGAACATTCCAAGATTCAGAACCAGCATGTTCAAAGGCCCTGTGGTGTATCCCTGGTTTACTAAAAGAGATTGCCATGATTGGAGTTCAGAGATGAAGAGGAAGTTTGGCAAGATCTGAGAGTAGAAAGTTGGGTACTGTTCAAGTCATGTATGGTCTTGTAAGTCAAAGACTTTGATCTTTATCCTAGGAGCTGGGAAGTCAATGAGAGGAAGTAACATGACTTGAATTTTAAGATTAGTTTGTTAATAGTGTGAAGAGTGAATTAGAAAGGTACCAAGAATTGAGGCAGGGAGCCTGTTTGCTTTTTAAGTGAGATTTTCATTTTTTTCAGTTCATTGTGACCTTTTGATTGTAAAAAGTTTTTAACCCTTAAAGTACTTTCTCAAAGTACAAATAGGCAAACTAGGCAGTCCAGTAGAATTTTGGTTCCTTTACATTTGTGACGCGTTAGACAATAATGTTAATTTAAATAACATTTTCGTTACATAATCTTTTCCCTGTAATGTTAGCTGCGGTAGTCAAATAATATAGTTGGTTCGCATTTAAAGAATTAGCTGGCTGGGCGCGGTGGCTCAAGCCTGTAATTCCAGCACTTTGGGAGGCCGAGACGGGTGGATCACGAGTTCAGGAGATCGAGACCATCTTGGCTAACACGGTGAAACCCCGTCTCTACTAAAAAAATACAAAAAAACTAGCCGGGCGATGTGGCGGGCGCCTGTAGTCCCAGTTACTCGGGAGGCTGAGGCAGGAGAATGGCGTCAACCTGGGAGGCGGAGCTTGCAGTGAGCTGAGATCCGGCCACTGCACTCCAGCCCGGGTGACAGAGCGAGACTCCGTCTCAAAAAAAAAAAAAAAAAGAATTAGCTGAGGGAATGTTATTGCTTACATTGGAAATGCCAAGGGTTAAACATCTTCCAAAATTTTATATAATATTACCAACTTTTTGCATGTAACTTGTTACACTTAATTAAAAATATTAAAGATCACATAATGATAAAAAATAAGGCATCAAATTTGTAATTTTAAAATTAAGTGATATTTTTGTTATAGCAACTGAGAATATTCCCAACACTTAAAGAAAAAATTAAAATAACAATACATTGGCTCCCTCTGCTGCTTGAACAAATTATTTCATTTACAAATATAATTTTTTCAACATTTTTCTGACATTATTATGTGAAATTGCTATTACCTTCTCCTCCTTTTACTTCCTCCTTCCTCCGTGTGGGAAATTTGAGACATAAAGAAAATCTGTCTAGTAATTTTTTTTTTTTAAATCCTAGTGAAACAGTTCTAATTTTCAGTCAAATTTTTCCTGAGAAGATAACTTGTTGTACTAATACTTTGATGGCTTTAAATTCCTCAAATTGAGTTGCCTCCAGTTTCATCATTCATCTTAAAATATGTCCATCAAAAATTGTTTTATCATTTATATATTTGTGTGCTTTTACAAAATTAACTGACTTAAAACTTAGAAGCAATGGTACATCCTCTTTACTTGTAGAATTATATTGGAAATAAATATTACAAATAAAAAATATATGTTTTCTTAGACTGTGTTGGTAAATACAGGTGAAAGTAGTTGGCATTTTCATTTATAATTGAGGTGTCTGTGTTTACCCTGGTCCATATGTAAAGTTTTCAGAAAATGAAACAATGCTATAAATTCAACCCAGCTTTTTATGCTTTCCTACCTGTATGAATTGCTATTTCTCTTTTTTTTGGTTGTGAGGAGATGAAAGTATACTTTAAATTTTAGCTATTTAAAAGAAACAAATATATGCTGTTTTATATTATTTTTTCTCAAATGAAGGAGGGTGGGTTGAGGGGTACAAAAGCAGAATCAGCTGTGGAATTTTTTCTAAATGTACCTCTCCCTACATACATTTATTTTAGTTAATTTAAAAATAAGATATGCTTCAGTTTTAGTTTTATAAGCTTAGAGAAGAATAGCAGTATCATGCCTTAAAACATACACAGGCTGGAGATATAAGAAAGTTTATTGCCCTAAAAACTATAGTATTTTATATGGCATAAGAGGCAATGTGGAAGCTTGGGATCTCTTATTTCAGTGTTCTTCTCTGTAAGACAGTAAAAACTCTTAAGACAGTGCCTGTGCATAGTGAGCGCATTTAGTGAAAAGAAGAAGAATAAGTACATTGGGCGACAGAGCGAGACTCCATCTCAAAAAAAAACAAAACTTTCTTCTACCTACAACTGTCACTCCAGTGTTTATTCTCATAGGAGTATTCATAAAGCATTTCCGAAATTTATAGTGGGTAGTGGTGTTTTAGTGTTATGATCAATACTGTGTGATTAAAAAATGATAAATTTATATGATTAAGTGAAATAATGAAATGTACATAGTAAATAAGACATAGAACAGTGAAATATTAAAGGATTAATACAAATAATAGAAGTAACTTTATGCAACACAATCCCTGGCATATTAATAAGTATGTCTCTACCTGCTTTGTGTGGTCAACACTGTATTTAGTAATCACTGAATAAATATTGGTAGGTTGAGTGCCATTAACTATTTTGACATTGATAATCTATTGTTCTTTCTACCAGTGTAGAAATTTCCTCCCTCCCTCTGTCGCTCCCACCGTTCTTTCCTTCCTCTATATGTAGACATAATCTTGAAAAGTCAGAGCAAAATTCTGGATCTGATAATGAAAAGGTTACTTTATTTGTCAATTTCAGTTTGTATTCTCTATAAGATTGTTTTAAAGAATTCATTAGCGTTATACTAATCTTCATAACTGTCAGCTCCTAATGAAAGGAGCTAGTGTGTATGAATATGGATGTTTCGCAAAATTAATTCTACTTTTTCAAAAACTTATCCATACCTTTATTTTGTTTCTGGGGCAAAATAGATAAAGCTGTACTGTTTAGTTTTATTGAGTCACTTCCAATATGTTTCCCAATGTTCTTTAAAAATTTTATATATGAGTTGGAGAGAAAAGCTAGTCACGACTGAACTGTTATTGTAAATAAATCACTATTAGAACTTAGAAAAGGCAGATGACAGAAGCACACAAAATTGAACACTAAAAAATGATATCTCTGGGTTCTTAACTTTAGTGTATATGAAAATCATAAGTAGGAATTTATTTATAGACACTCTTAGGTGTGGCCCATGAGTATAAATTTTTAGTAAGTAACCCAACTCACGTCTAATGCTAGTGATCTAAGGAACATATTTTTTGAAATACTTGATCTAAGGATCATATGTTTTGAAATATTCCTCTAAGGTGGCTCTTCACAGAGTTCATGACCTTGATGCAGGCTCTTTTCTTCAGTGCTAGTCAAAAGAGAACCTTTAACTTACCAGAGTGTTGATATTCTCTCTCAAACTCTGTAGAAATTGGCATCCACAGATTTCTTAGAATAATTAAAGTTTGGAACCCTAGGATTATCAACGATTGAACATGCCAGAATTTCTCTTTTGAGGGGGAAAATCTGATAACATCAGTTTATATTTGTATTATGTTGTGGGTTTATGAAAAAATCATTCTAGGGTGTTTGTTTTCATGCAGTTTGCTTGCTGCTGAACAGTGGAGATAGAATGTGACTTTAAGTTTCTCTTCTTTTGGTAAAATTGAAGAATTTACCTCTCAAAAGGTAATATGCTTATCCATGTACAGACTTGCACTGAAGTACACCTCTTCTCGCCCAGTTTATTAGATGAATTGGTAAACTTACTTAAGAGAGCCAATTTCAAATGAAGTTTTGAAGATACCTTTCTCCTGGTGTAGGGGATGGCACTGTTATATGACTAACGGTTTCATATGCCCACTGTATAGTAACAGACCAATACACTGAGTAGCAGGATTTGCAGCAGAGAAAGAATGTCATGATTGCAAGGTGTCCAGTGAGGAGATGGGAAGAGACCCTCAAATCCTTCATCTCCCTGAGGAGTTCTGGGCTGGGATTTTTAAAGAGACCATGGAGAGTGAGGAACTGGAAAATTGAGGTGGCTGATTGGTTGGGGAATGAGGGATGAAATCATCAGGATGTGGAAACTACATTCTTTGGTGAGTCAGCTTCTGGTGGTATCCATTCAGAGCAGCTGGCATCAATGGGGTTTTTCAGACTAGCTGGTGTTAATAGTTTCATTGGTATTCAGGACCTAGAGGAATATCTTGAAGGGGAAAGTAGAGGAATATCTCAAAGGGAAACTGAGTTTCATAATGTTCAAGTTGTTACCTATAGAGCAGTTAAGGGAAACTGTAATCTAGGATCTGTGGGATTTGGGGCAATAGGCACCAAATAGCCATGAGGAAGCAGGTCAGAGAGCAAGCAGACCTGGGGATTAATGCTCAATGTACTGCAAGCTTGGCTTATTTTTGTTTGTCCCCCTATTCTTCCTTGGTTAATTTATAAAGTTTATAAGGACAGTTTTAACATCTCTCACATAAGAGTCTTATGATATACTTTATGCAAGGTCAGAAAATCCCTCCTAGGTTATTGACCTGCTTCAGGGGAAAAGGGCAGGGGAGAGGTTAGTGAGACTTTCCTGCCTCTGCTGTTTTTCAGTATGCCAAGGAGGCCTATTTTGGGGTACTGTGTCCTGAATCCCATCATTCTCCTCCGCAATCTTTCTCCACATTCATCTAGCATCTTGATAGAGAATGTGGCAACTTTATTCTGTCGTTAGTAGAATTCAGATAGAATAGAGATTTAGGGCTGGAGAAAGTTGCCATGAAAGACACTATTTTGTCTCACATGCAGAAAAAGGCACTAGATGTGTTCATTCAGTAACTGACTGCTAAATTGTAAATTTCATTTGATGACCTCAGTGAGATGGAAGGGCTTTTTCTTAAATCACGGGTACTTATTCTCTGAAGAAATTCTTAAAAGATCTTTTTTGTGGGCTTGTTTTTTTATTATGGGAGTTAAGAGGGGAAGGCAGTGTATATTTGCTTTCTAACTAAAATAGACTTTGTATTTTTGAGTTTTACTTAAATATGAAACCTGTGAAATAAATTCCAAACTGGTAATTAGTAATATCATTTATTTTTATTTAACAGGATACAGATGATTCAGTTGATGCTCAAAATATTTGCCATGTGTGGCACATGAATATAGAAGCCCTCCCAGAATGGATAAACTGCCTGATCCAAAAAGTAAGTTCTTAGTTTCTGAGTAGAATTAAGAATATACAACCTTCAGAATTTTTTTGTCCTCCTTGTAGAGCTATTTTTCTTAGATGCATTGCTTGGCCAACCTCTTACTGTTCTTCACTCCCATTACCCCTCTTCACACTTCTTTTCTCCTTTCTCTGCTTTATATACCTATCTGTATTTTACACACACATATACACACATGTAATATATGTTACTTTTAAATATACAGAAGCATATGTATGACATAAATATGTAGATTATACATGCACATATACATATTTGCCTACATACACATATAGCTTATTTAACTTGTTAGTTGCCTAGCTCCCACCCTAGAATATAAGCACCATGAAGTCAGGGACTTTATATTTTTGTTCATTTGTATTTCCCAGCACCAAGAATAGGTCCTGTTCAATAAATGGAATATTTTGTATGTGTTATACATATCTATATATATACACATAAATGCACAAACATACAAAATAAATAGGATAATTAATGACCCTCATTGGTATAATCAAAATGAAAATTCTACACTTTAAAGGATCCTTAATGAAACATTATAAGAGCAAGAACTGACCTTGTATGTATAGTTATTTTTTACAATTCAAAACTCCTGTCTTAGAAAATTATAAGTAGTAGGACTTTGGAAATATATAATTACATTTCTCCACTGAGCAGCTTAATTTTTTGTTAAAAACTAACATTTGATATCCCTTCTCACACTGTAACAATTTTCTAGGAGAATGCCAATGCACTGTTTATAAGTGTCCTGAACTTAAAATATGTTAGGACACTGCAGATATTTCACTATCTCAGTTGAAGAGATAATTTTAAGACAGTTCATTATTAATTTCCAATCTAAGCATAGAAAATACACTGTCTGATGTATGCAATCAATATCTTTTGGTTGTATGTAAAAAGCCAGGAAGAGCTTTATTCTGTTGGTTGGGTAACGTTCCCTCTCACAGTGCTTGGTATGCAAGAAGTGTATCAAAACAGACACTTTTCTGTGAGATTTTACTTGCAAATTAAGCTCTGTCCACTGATTCGCTTCCTGGTTCTATAGCATATTTTTCTTTAGTTCACACTGTATCCATATTTAACCTATTGTTCAAGAGACTCTCATTTAGAATTCTTAGGAATATTGTTTGCTTGGGCATGATTTGCAATGTGTTATCATTCTAGAACTTTGGCGCTGCTTATCTTTATTTATTGGAAGGCTTGTTTTATTTGCTGTTCAGTCTACTAATCAGAAAACAGAAAGCTAGCCTTTCTGTGGCGTAGAAAACTTTCATGTGGCCGGCTGTAAAGAAAAAAAAAATTCTCTTCGGTTTCTTTATAATGAAAGCACTGTCTTTATTTTTCTTTGTTACCTGTAGGCCCAGTGGACAGTTGGAAAACTGAATTGCCCTTTCTGTGGGGCCCGTTTAGGGGGCTTTAATTTTGTCAGCACTCCAAAATGTTCCTGTGGCCAGCTTGCAGCTGTACATCTCTCCAAGAGCCGGACCGATTATCAGCCAGCACAGGCAGGCGGACTAATGAGACCATCACTGAAATACTTGTCACATCCTAGAGTTCAGTCAGGTTGTGACAAGGAAGCTCTGCTGACAGGTGGTGGCTCTAAAAACAGAAATCACAGGCTTTTAAACATGGCCCGAAATAATAATGACCCTGGAAGATTAACAGAAGCACTCTGCCTGGAGGTGCGATCAACATATTTTGAGATGAAGAATGAAAAACTGCTCTCCAAAGCATCAGAACCAAAATACCAGCTTTTTGTTCCCCAGCTTGTGACTGGCAGATGCACTACAAGAGCTTTTCATAGAAAATCACAGAGTTTGGATCTGAACATCAGTGAGAAACTGACTTTATTGCCCACTTTATATGAAATACATAGTAAGACTACTGCCTATTCCAGACTAAATGAAACGCAGCCTATTGACCTTTCACGCTTGCCTTTACAATCTAGTAAAAATAGCTGTTCCTTTCAGAATCCATCCAGTTTTGATCCTAGTATGCTGCTGCAAAGATTTTCAGTGGCCCCCCATGAGACCCAGACACAAAGAGGAGGAGAATTTCAATGTGGTCTAGAAGCTTCTTCAGTGTACTCTGACCATACTAATACTAACAATCTGACTTTCCTGATGGACCTGCCCTCAGCTGGCAGGAGCATGCTGGAGGCCTCAGACCAGGAAGAGCACCTCTCCCCTCTGGACTTCCTGCACTCACCCAGTTTTTCATTGGGCAGCATTAATCAGAGGCTCAATAAGAGAGAAAGGAGCAAGTTGAAGAATCTAAGAAGGAAACAACGAAGGCGTGAAAGATGGCTACAGAAACAGGTAATATTTTTCAAAAGAGTTTACTAAAAAATCTGTATTATAAATACTGGAGTTTGGGGAGTGGAGCTAACTTTCAACATCTGTATAATAAAAACTTGGTTTTAATAATTCTGGAAATACTGTTTCTCTCTAAGTGCACTCAATAATCATGCAGCTGTATTATAATTGGCATGTATAACCCAGTCTCTATGCTTCATGCATGTTTAGAAAAAACCTCTTTTTCCCAATTCTGCTAATATTTTAGAGGGATATTAATCTCTAATTAACACTGGATTGTTTTTTACTATATTTTAAATGTTTTACATGTTAGGGTTATTTTGCAGTCGTTTTATTTTGGGTTAAATTTTTTTTTTTTTATTTTGGGTTGAAAAAATGTTTCTCTAAGTAAATTCAATCAGGTGACAAAGTCATTCACTTTTCATCACATTTATAATAGCTTAAGTGGGTATTTCAAGGAGCCTTAATCATGGGCTCACACGATCTAATTATGATTAACTGTGCTAAACTGTGAAAATTATCTAGAGGGTAATTTACCCTTATTGTAATTTTGTAGGAGACTATGCTTCTCTATGATTTGATCTACTTCAGTACCCATAGTAATATGCTCCAGAGTAGGATGTGTGAAGGAACTGAACAGTAAATGTTAGGTGCTGTGGAAAGAAAGCAATTAAAGCCAGTGGATGAGATGCTCATGAACATTTGAAAGTTTGAACCAATATGTTTCTGAATAAACTTTTTTTTTTGCAAACTGACTTTATTATCTACTTATTCATAATAGTGTCCTTATTAATCAGTGTGTTGTATATTAACAGAACTAAAATATAGAAAGCTGCAGCTTGATATATTAGTTTTTTCTTTTAAAAGTAGTTAACTGGGTCAAATAGTATTTCTAGTTCTAGATCCTTGAGGAATCACCACACTCTCTTCCACAATGGTTGAACTAGTTTAAAGTCCCACCTGCACGTTGTGCACATGTACCCTAAAACTTAAATTATAATAAAAAATTTAAAAAAATAGTTAACTAAACTTATGGCTTATGATTCTAGTTTTGACTCAATGTAATGAAATTACTGCATTGAATGCTTCAGATTGAGTGTTTTTGTCATCTTTCAGTTATATAGTATAATTATTTCTATAGGTAATTTTTTATTATATTTTTGGTTGCTAAAATGCATTTCAGTTTGGTTTGTTTACAAGTGATAGTGTAATGTGACATCAAAGTATATATTACAGAATGTAAAAAACGAATATGTTTTAGCATCATTATAACATACTTCATAGTTTAACTTAACTGAAACTGCAAAGTTCAAATGTTTCATTGAGACTTGACCTATATATAGGTAAATTGGAGATGGTCATAAGTGAATATTCAGAAAGAATATTTTCAAAATGATTAATGTAATGTGGAGGGCTCTAAAATAATTCTGTAGCAAATAGAAATGTAAAAGAAGTATGAAAATTATACTTCATACTGTAAATATATGCAAATAACATCTTTGCAATTTAAAAATGTGTTTAATTCTTAGGCTAGGTAGTTTTGAAAAACTCAGCTACACGATTGATCATTTTCCATCAACAAAGCAAGTACAAAGTTAAAGTGATTTTTTTTTGTATAGAGGAAGTTATTTGTATTCATTCACATACATATGATATAGCTTAGCTAATTGATCAGAATTAATGAGGCTTAGACCTGTTGTCACAGGTCAGTGTAGGAAGTGACATGGCAGGATCCTACTGAGTTTGGTACAGGCAAACAAATACCCAGTGTTTATTTAGCACAGAAAATTTTGAAGTTTATAGCAGCACAGAAATTTTGTGTTAGTGATGTAAGTATACATCGCAGTTAGAACCAGAATAATTACAATTTTTAAGTCTGTTTTGCTAATTCAAACAAAAAGGCAAATCCTAGAAAGAGTAAATATCTGAGATAAATTAATGGCATAGGTGTGCAGTTTCATTCTATATTTAATAAAGATTGTGTGAACACTTGTTAAGTGCTTGTTTGGGATACTGTGTCTTTGAGTAATGACTTCAGTACGGATCAATCTTGCCTTTTATAAAATGAGGATAAACATATAATATGTAAAGTAAAAGTTACTATTATTAATGATAGTTTTTTAAAAGTTTAGAATAATTGGTTGATATATCTGGATTTCTAACTTTCACTTGAGGTTTTTAATAAATGTTTGTAAGCTAGACATCTTTCAGTGATCTATACCATGACAGAAAGTATTAATGACAGTACAAAAAGTTATTTAAATATTTGAATCTTAGGGATGTAAATGAGATTGATATTGAAGCAGACATTATAGCCAGTTTTCAGGGTTTTTGTTTAGCAAAAGTTAATTGAGCATCTACTTTGGGCAAAGACATAGCACTGAACCACATTTAACCAGCAAACTTCTTTTTTATCCAGCATAGTCCTTTTGTTTTTCATTTTTATTTTTTAAATTATCATGCGATAAAATTATTCTCTACATACAGCTTTATGACTTAAACACATGTAAAGGTTTATATATAATGACCAACAGAATGGGCATACAGAACATTTTGATCACTCCCAAAACTCCCTTGTGCTATGTACCTTTATAATCACATGCTTATCCAATTCCTAATCCCTGAAAACCACTGATGTGTTCTTCATTATTTTTGTTTTGTCTTTTTGATAATGTTTTACAATATTAATATATTGTTAAAATATAGAATCCTATAGTATACAACCTTGAGACTGGCCTCTTTTACTCAGTAAAATTGCCTGTGAGATTCATGCAAGTTGTTGCATATATTTATAGTTTGTTGTTTTTCATTGCTCAGTAGTATTCTATTGTATGAATGAACCACAATTTATCCATTCAGCTGCTGAAGGACAAGCAGGTTGTTCTAGGTTTTGACAATTATGAGTAGAACTTTTACAGATATTCATGTGCATATTTTTGTGTGAACCTAATTTTTTATTTCTCTAGGGTAAATACTCAGGAGTGGGATTGCTGGATCATATGGTAAGTATATATTTACTTATATGAGAAATTGTCAAATTGTTTTCCAGAATGGCTGTACCATTTTGCATTCCAAGCAGCAAAGAATTCCATTTGCTGTGCATCCTTGAAAGCAAGCACTGGTATTCTCAGTATTTTAAAATTTTAGTCATTCAAATATATAGACATTTGTATCACATCATGATTTTAATTTGCTTTTCCTTAAGGATGCTGAACATATGTGCTTATTTTCCATTTTTTATGTATTCTTTAGTTAAGTGTCTTCAAATCTTTTGGGTTGGTTTGGCAGCTCATGTCTATAATCCCAGCATTTTGAGAGGCCAAGGCAGGAGGATTGCTTGAGTTTAGGAGTTCAAGACCAGCCTGGGCAGCATTGCAAGACCTTATCTCTACAAAAAAAATCAATAAAATTAGCTGGGCATGGTGATGTGTGCCTGTAGTCCTAGCTACTTGGGAGGCTGAGATGAGAGGATTGTTTGAGCCCAGGATACCAAGGCTATAGTGAGCTATGATTATACTGCTGCACTCCAGCCTGTCTCAAAAAATACAATCTTTTACTCAGTTTTTAATTGGGTTATTTTCTTCCTTTTAAGAGTTCTTTATATATTTTGGATACAAGTCTTTCAATGGATATGTGATTTATAAATATTTTTTCTCAGTCTGTAGCTTTTCTTTTTATTCCCTTAATTATTTTTCCTGTAGAGCCAACCTGTTTAGTTTTTATGATGTCCTATTTCTCAAAAAACGTTTTAATAGATTATGCTTTTGGTGTTATATCTAAGAACTCTGCCTCATGCTAGGTTATGAAGATTTTCTCCTATGGTTTTTCAAAAAATTTTATAGTTTTAAGTTTTACGTTGAGAATTAAGATTCATTTAAAATTAATTTTAATAAGTTGTGAGGCTTAAGGAGTTTATTATTTTACATAGAGATGCTCAATTGTTTCAGCACCAGTTGTTGAAAACAATGTCCTTCCTTCATTGAAATGCATTTGCAGTTTTGTCAAAAATCAGTTGTCTGGAAATGTGTGGGTGTATTTCTGGACTCTCTTCTGTACAGTTCATCTTTTTGTCTGTGCTTTTGTTAGTACCCCTCTTTTCCTGTGACTTTATTACTCTTTTTCAAAATGGTTTAGCTATTTTAAGTTTTTGACTTTGCATATAGAACTTAAAATCAGTCTGTCTATATTTATAAAACATCATGTTGGGATTTTGATTGCAGTTATATTAAAGTTATAGATAAACCTGGGGAGAGTTGAAATCTTTACTATGTTGACTCTCGTAATATGTGAACATTGTCTTTCTTTTTATGTCTTTTTATTTAAGTCTTTGATTTCTTTCATCAGCATTTTGCAGTTTCCACCATTCAGAACCTGTGCATGTTTAGTTAGATTTATACCAAGTATTTTTTCTTTTGAGAGGAGTTATTGTTATTTAAAACTTTTTTGACTTACAGTTATATATTGCTAATGTTATAAACACTATTTTTGTTTTGACTTTGTATCTTGTGTTATTAACAGTATACGTTCTTGATGTCTTTTGTCAGATTTATTCCTATTCTTTTTAATGCTGTTGCTAAATGCTAATGTTTTATTAAATTATAGTTTCCAATTCTTCATTATAGTATAATGCTGAATGAAAATGTTGAGAGCACAAATCCTTGTCTTTTTCCTGATATTAGCAGGAAAGCATGCATTCACCATTGAATATAATGTTAGTTGTATGCTCTTTTTCAGGTTGAGGACATTTTCTTTCATTTCTAGTTTGCTGATAGTATTCTCATGAATGGATGTTGAATTTTGTAGAATGCTTTTTCTGCATGAGTTGATATGATCATGTGTTTTCAATGTTAATATAATTCGCTATCAAATATTGAGACAGTCTTGCATTCCCACCATAAACTACACTTTGTTATGCTATATTATTATGTGTATTACTAGATACTATTTGCTAATCATTTTTGAGGATTTTTTTATGCCTCTGTTGATGAAGAATATTAGTCTGAAATTGTCTCTTTGCAATATCTTTGTCTGATTTTGGTACCAGAGTATTATGGCCTTATGAAATGAGTTAGTTGTCTTTTTTTGTGTTTTCTGGAAAATAATTAGGATAACTTTTTTTTTTTTTAATTGAGATGGAGTCTCGCTCTGTTGCCAGACTGGAGTGCAGTGGCACGATCTCGGCTTACTGCAACCTCCACCTCCCAGGTTCAAGTGATTCTCCTACCTCAGCCTCCTGAGTAGCTGGGACTGCAAGCGCACGCCACCACATCCAACTAATTTTTTTTTTTTGTTTGTTTTGTTTTGTATTTTTAGTAGAGATGGGGTTTCACCATGTTGGCAACGATGGTCTCAATCTCCTGACCTCGTGATCCACCTGCCTCGGCCTCCCAAAGTGCTGGGATTACAGGCATGAGCCACCGCACCTGGCCGAGGATAACATTTTTTTACTTAAATGTTTCATAGTGAAACTACCTGAGCCTAGAGATTACTTTGTTGAAAGGCATTTAACTATGAATGCAGTTTATCTAATAATTACAGGACAATCCAGGTTATCTACTTCATATTGGGCAAATTTTGATGTTGTTTTTGAAGGATTAGCCAAGTTGTCAAAGTTACATGTGTAACATTGTTCATAGTATTCCTTATTTGTTATTATTTTAATGTCTATTGGGTCTGTAATGATAACCTCTTTTCAATCCTGATAATGATGGCGTCTCTCCTTTTTTTTCAGTCTTGCTAGAGGTTTGTTAAGTTTATTGATATTTTCAAGGAAACAACTTTTTCAGTTTTTGTTTTTAAAATTGTTTTACTGTTTTTGAAATTTGTTTTTATATAAATATGTGTATATTTACATATATTCTCTCTTCCTTTGCTTTGAATTTATTTGTCCTTCTTTTATAATATTTTTATGATAGAAACTTCTATTATTGATTTGAGATTTTTTTCTTACCTTATCATTTAATGCTATAAATTTCCTTTACTGCATTAGCTATATACTATAAGTTTTATTATGTGGCATTTTTATTTTAATGCAGTTAAAACTTTTTCTAATTTGTTTTGCAACTTCATTTGGTCCATCTAGTTTATCTAAGTTATTGGTGTAATTAGGAAATTAGCAAAATATCAGCATTTTGAGAAAATTAATAAAAAATTTAATCCTAGATCAAAACTTTTTTTCACTGAATTGAGAGAAACTAAAGTTACCATTAGTATAGTTGCTTAGTATTTCTTAGTATTTCTAAATAATTCTATTTAAACAGCATTTCATTCTACTGTATTTGCATTTCTTACCTTTGGGCTTATTTAATATGAATAAAAGAAGATGTCTCTTTAAGGCCAGAGGATGCTGTTGTGAAAAGAGGGAGTTTTGCCTTATGTGTCTGTGGAGTATTGTACTTGAAAATTTAAAATAAATGACCATATATTATGGTTTGTAATAAATCACTGAGTCATCTACAATAATTCTATAACATTATTTTCAGTGAGCTAAATGAATTAAGGACTTGTACTATTAAAAAGGTATGATTTAGACACCGGAGATAATAGAAGCCAATAAGTTGTATTGAAGACCTGCTTATTTGGTTTTATCTAGCAAAGACATATCTTCCACAAAGGCACTAAGTTTCATTTTCATGAATCTGCATATAGGCGTCATTTTTTACAGTTTTTAAAGGAGCCTATTTAATATTTCATCTCTTGATTCATCATCTTAAAATCTTATACAAATCACACTCCCAATATATATTTGATTATCTGTGCAGTGGAAATATTGGAGAATTATTCCCCATTCATTCTTCTCTTCCTCAAGGAGAAAATTAATGGTTATTGAAATGAAAGGCTGCAGTAATGAAAATGTGACAATTTTGAGTTTATAGTACATTTCTTTTGGTTTTATTAAACATAGAAAGTCACAAAATAGTCGTTTAGTAAAGAAGACAATCAATAGAGTAAAAGAACATCATGACCTTTAGTCATATATTGAAACAGATAGGTATTACTGACTCTACTTTCTGTCAAATTATTATTTCAGTGTAAGTTTGTTTCTTTATTTTATGATTGTAAAAATACCTAGGACATGCTCAATAAGTTGATAATTCTAATTTTATTCTACCTTCTAGGAAGTCATCATCTAGAATAATAAGATATAAATGTGCAGTCAAGTTAAATAAATAAAACTAAATATCTTAATTTGGCCTTTCTGCTAGCATACAGTTAAATGAGCAGGTATGGAACAAAATAACTAATGATTGATAATGCCTTTACCTGAAGTAATTATATAGATCTAATTTTTTGATGCTTAGCACAGTACTTTGTACATAATAGATGCTCAAGTATTTTTTAAAGAGTCTTTTGTATTTTAGGATAGTTTTGGATTTATAGAAAAGATTTGAAGATAGTACAGGGAGTTCCCAAATGCTCCACCCATAGTCTCCTGGATTGTTAATATCTTACATTAGTATGATACATTTGTCACAATTTATGAACCAATATCAATACATTATTATTATTTATACTGTATTCAGATTTCTTTAGTTTTTACCTAATATTCTTTTTTTCGTTGTTTCAGGATACCACCTTACAATTAGTTGTCATGCCTCATTAGTTCCGACATTTTCTCAGACTTTCTCTGTTTTTGATGACCTTGACAGTTTTGAGGAGTACTAGTTAGGTATTTTGTAAAAGACCCTTCAACTGAGATTTGCCTGATATTTTCCCCATGATTAGACTGGTCTTATCGGTTGTGTCATGGGTTCCCAAAACTACTCCCGTATTTGATGACTCACTAAGAGGACTCATAGAACTAAGCAGAAAGTCATACTTCCAGCTATGTTTTATTACAACAAAAGGATATAAACCAACATCAGCAAAGGGAGGGGTGCATCGGGTGAAATCTGGAGGAAACCAGGTACAAGCTTCCAAGAGTTTTAGCCCCATGGAGTTACACAGAATGTGCTGAATTCCCCCAACAGTAAGTTATGAGAACAGGTGTGAAATGCTGTGCACTAGGAAGGTCATTATAGACTCAGTAGCTAAGGTTTTTACTGGGAACTGGTCACATAGGTACCCTCTATCTGGCACATACCAAAATTCCAAACTTCTGGAAGGAAAACAGATGTTAAGCATAAATCACGTTGTACTGTTTACGCACGGTGAGTCACTATTATCAATTAGGATGATGGGAACTCTCCCAAAATTCAAGTTTCTGGATGACACAAGGGCCAGCCTTATAAGTGAAGACAAACATGTTATATTATCTCTTCTCTGCACATGAATTTTGGGGAGGAAGACTACACAGATAAAATGCCATTCTTTATTAGAAGAATACGTACTATCAACATGAGTTATCACTGTTGATGTTAACTTGGGAATGTTTTGTAACAGAGAGGAAAAATAATTGTCACGCTTACATATCCCTTATATTAGTTTTCTGTTGCTGCTATAACAAATCGCTATAAACATTGGTTAAAATAACACAGTTTTATCATCTCATAGTTCTGGAGGTCACAAATCTGAAAATGGGCCTTATGGGGCTGATATCAATATGTTGACAGGGCAATATGTCTTCTGGAGGCTCTATAGTAGAATCTGTTCCTTTCTTTTTCCAGCTTCTAGAGCCTACCCTCATTTCTTGGCTTGTGGCCCCTTTCCAGCCATATGGCATCACTACAACTCCTGTTTTCTTTCATCTCATCTTCTCTCTGACCCTTTTAAGGACCCTTGTGATTACACTGGATCTACCTGAATAATCCAAAGTAATTTTCCCATCTGAGGGTTCTTAACTTAATCATAGCTGCAAAGTTCCCTTTCCCATGTAAGGCAGTATATACACAGGATCTTAGACTAGGACATGGACATCTTTGGGGAGTCATTATTCTGCCTCCCTCACCTTTCTAGATGCCAGTTATTTTTCTGAGTGCATTATTTCATTTAATTTGACACAATTTTAGAGATAATTTCTATTATCCCTATTTTATAGATGGATAAACTGAGTCTCAGAGTGGTTAAATAACTTCCCTAGGCCTACAAACCTAATATGTGATCATAGACCTGTGTCCCAAAGTTTGTGCCCTTAACCATTACTCCACAGCCTTTCAAGAAAGAAAGTTTTTCTCCCACGTATTTTATCTTTTTTTGATGATTCAGAAAACATTTTACTATCATATATCTTTATTCTTCATTCATCCTTTCCTTCATGTAACTAATGATCACTTGGTAGTTTACTCTTTGCCAGAAACTGTGCCAAGTATTGAGGATACAACAATAAATGAAATATTGTCCCTTCCTGGAAATGGAAGTAGATGGGGGAAGACACATGAATTTCTGTAATCATTTGCTTGGGTATTTGCAGAAATGTCATATCATAGAGAATTTTGGACCACAGTTTACTTAATATGTGATTGCTTTGGCCAAGACCTTGAGATGCAACTGAGAATTCTAAAGTAGTCACAAAGGAGCAAGCATGATTGGCTCTATAAGATTTTCTTCAGTTGGTCTAGGCTGGGCTGTGTGTGTGTGTGTGTGTGTACATATTTGTATCTCAGGTTATTCCAGGGTCAAAAACTATTGAAAGGAAGAGAGGTCAACAAAAAGGAATTAAAAGAGGTTTAGACTTGAGGTGATAAGAGTCCTTGACAAAAGACTCATTAACAGCAGCAAAGAGAATTCTGACAGATGTTATAGAGGGAAAGACAGCTGATTTCAGTGGTTGCCAGGCAGAAAAGGGTAGATAAAGAACCATACTGGGAGAGAGAAAATATTTTGATCCTATGCTGTCTAACACCTAATATAGGTCCTGGCACCTGGTAAAATTGTATAAATATTTATGTCCAAGTAATGTTTAGTTCATTCATACAGCTTTCCTTACCCTGCTATTGAGAGAATGAGAGTTTTGATTACGAGCAATGGGGAAAGAGAGAATGGGAGGGAGAAATTTTAATGGTGAGATGATGATAGCAGGTTAATATTTAATGAGCTTTACTGTATGCTGAGTACAGTGGGAGGTATTTTACTTGCATTACCTGATTTACATGAGCTACTAGGTTACTGGAGTATAGGAAAGGTCTGAGAAAGGAGCACTGACCTCCTCAGGCACTGGGGGAAAATGTCAGTTGGGAGGTAGGAGAACAGCAAAGATGCATGCATGCTGTCTTTCCCAAGTGCTATGGTTTGAACGTGTCGCCTCCAAAATGCATATGTTGCCTATGTGATAGTATTCAGAGATGGGGCCTTTAAAAGTTGATTAGGCATGAGGACTCCTTCCTCATTAATGGAATTAAAGCCCTTTTGAAACAGGCTGCATGCAGCATTCGGCTAGCTTGCTCTCTTACCCTTCCACCTTCTGCCATGTGAGGATGCAGCAAGAAGGCCCTCACCACACTAAATGCTGGTCCCTTGACCTTGGGCTGCCAGCCTCCCAAACTGTGAGAAAATCATTTTATGGTCTTAATAAATTACCCAGTCTTGGGCATTCTGTTACTAGCAACCCAAAAGGAATAAGATACTAAGTTTTATGTAAAATCAGCTTGTTAGGGGAAAAAATCAGAATCATCAGCTAGTCTCAGAGTAGTAACACACACAGAAAACTGGAATTAACCATTTTGGTCTGAGCTTAGTGCTAGCTGTGTTTGATGAATAGAACTAGGTGATGCCTTCAACTCTTTTGGCCTTATGCCTAGGTAAGTCGGTCTTTTTTACATTCTAAATCTGCACAGTTGGCTTTATTTAACATGTCAACCAAGATATACACTGCCAACCTGTTTTTCTCTCTCATTGCTCCATGTCTGCCCTTACCCATTTTTAAAACCGTAGTCACTTGCTGGCAGTGCTTCCTTGTCCTTTTTAAAACTCCTTAAAACTTGTCCCATGTGGAGATGCAAATCTTACCTACACTTCTCACATGTGGAGACCTCACAATATCAGCCTCCATGTGCCCCCAAACTGGGGTGGTACCTAGAATAGAATCCTCTCCTTGGCTCAGCATACCAACTGTAATTATCACCTGGGATTCCTTTTTACAGAGTAATATTTTAAAGTTTATATTTAATCTTAGAAGCAATGTAATAGTGTCAGAGGGCTGAAAACTGAAAAATATATTTAAGCATCAATCATTAAAAGGCCAAATTTGGTGAGGCATGGTGGCTCTTGCCTGAAATCCTAGCCTTTGGGAGGCTGATTCAAGAGGACTGCTTTGAGCCCAGGAGTTCAAGGTCAGCTGGAGCAACATAGTGAGACCCCCATCTCTACAAAAAATGTGTACTTAGCCGGGCGTTGTTCCGCAAGCCTATAGTCCCAGCTACTGGAGAGGATGAGGCGGGAAGATCGCTTGAGCCCAGGAGGTTCAGACTGCAGTAAGTCATGATGGTACCATTGCATCCCATCCTGGATGATAGAACAATACCCTGTCCCAAAAATAAAATAAAATAAAATAAAATAATAAAATAAAATAAAAATGCCAAATTTGAGGGAGTAGTTATCTATGAAGGGGAAGGAGAATATAATCTGGAATGCTATTAGTTACGTTTTATTTCTTAAGCTGGGCAGTATTATCGCAGATGTTATTATCTGTTCTATTTTATGTCTCCAGTATTTTGTAAAACATTAAAAAATCATTGTAAGTCATTACCCTAATATTATACCCTTTTTATTCAT
Source organism: Piliocolobus tephrosceles (assembly GCF_002776525.5). Lineage (NCBI taxonomy): Eukaryota > Metazoa > Chordata > Mammalia > Primates > Cercopithecidae > Piliocolobus > Piliocolobus tephrosceles. The sequence continues at coordinate 54,929,072 of NC_045437.1, read as the reverse complement.
TACTTTGGTGCAGAATCTTAGATCACTCACCTTTGTTCTCCTTGTAAAGCTAGAGGGAAAATCTCCAACACATCATGTAGCCAAGTATTATTTTACCTAAGAGGCTCAATTTCAAAATAATGCTTTTTAAGTAATCTATCAGAAAAAAAATTGAATAATAATCCGTGACCAAAACTTTCTATTATTCCTTTGTTTTTTTTTTTTTTAGACGAGGTCTCACTCTGTCACCCAGGTTGGAGTGCAGTGGCGTGATCTCAGCTCACTGCAACTTCTGCCTCCTTAGCTGAAGGGATCCTCTCACCTCAGCCCCCCAATTAGGCACGACTACAGGCACACACCACCAAGCCCAGCTAAGTTATTTTGTATTTTTAGTAGAGATATGGTCTTGCTATACAGGCTGGTCTTGAATTCCTGGACTCAAGCAACTCAGCCACCTCAGCCTCCCAAAGTGCTGGGATTACAGACGTGAGGCACTGCACCTGGCCTAAAACTCTCTACTAAAAAATAATTACGTATCTGTGCTGTCCTGAAATATGCTATTTAGCTCTTAAATTCTGTGCTTTTGTGACCCTCTCTGAAGTGCTGGTTTATAACGGTGAAATGGATCATCTTGTTTTTCAACACCAGAGGGCACCACATTCCCTTCTGGAGCAAAACAATCAAAATAATGTTTTCCATCAAAGAACTTATTTACTGGGGTAGAATAGGGATTGGTGTATTTTCAGTCGTTTGATAACCAAAAACGTAAAATATTTTGTGCTTTATGAGAAAGGGTTTAGAGAATCGTAATAAGGCTTTCTCTTGCTATTAATCTGTCTCTAGCTAAGAATCTGTCAATGCTTTTGCTAAACTGCTTTTCAGGGACATTTATTGTATGTTTGTCCAGAGGGAATAAAACAACTACTCTGGGTTAATGCTTGGGATAACTTATTTTTAAGGGTTAGGGTTAGACACATCATGTATTCTGGTTTTAAGTTTCAGGTAGCATGTGCAGTTTTCTGAAAATAGGCATTTCCCCTAAATTCAGGATAAAATCGGTAGCAGGTATTGTGCTTCAGTGTGGATTGAGGTGCTGGTAGAGAGGAGTGAAATGATGTTAGCTAGTAGGTTGCAGTGAACCATTCATATACATTGATGTTTAGCAGAGTTTCTTAACTTGGGTTTGATAAATCATCCTTTCATTCATCAATAAAAGTGATTGGAACAAGGTCACACCAGTCAATGACTTCTTGTCACTAATTATACCTTTTTTTGTCCAATTAAAACATTTAAAGATATTTTTGCATTGTACATTAAGTTGTTTCTGGTTGCTGAAGTTTTTCCCTTTTATCTGTAGCCACAACCATGGATAGTCTATTTAGGTTGTCTAATCCATAGGAAATACAAATGAGGCAGCTTCTGTAAAGGAGCAGCACAATCCAGTGGGATAAGTGCCAAACATGTATTTTAAGGAAATGAAGGGACTAGCACTCTCTATGTACTTTGATAGTATGTTCATTTGCTATTGCCACTGTCACAAATTAACACAAATTAAGTTGTTTAAAACACACACATTTATTATAGTTCTGTAGGTAAGAAGTAGGAAATGGTTGTCATTGGACTAAAATCAAGGTGTTAGCAAGACTGCATTTCTTTCTGCAGGCTCCAGGTTAGAGTCTGTTTTCTTGCGTTTTCTGGCGTGTAGAGCCTGAACCTGGGCTCATGCACAATTTCCATATTCAAAGCCAGCAATGGCCGGTTGAGTCTTTCTCACAGTGTCATGTCTTTGCTTCTGACTCTTCAGTCTTCTTTTTCCTCATTTAAGGACCCTGTGATTATACTTGGACCCACCCACTTCATCCATGATAATCTCCTTATTTTAATGTCAACTAGTTAGCAGCCTTAATTCCATTTGCAGTCTCAATTCTCCACTGCCATTTAACATAATAGATTCACAGGTTTGAGATATTAGGATATGGGCCTCTTTGAGGGGAGGGAGGGAAGTATTATTCTGCTTACCACAGATGATTTTGGTGGAATTCTTGAGTCAAGCCAACCTTGAAAGAGAAGAGGTAGATACTACTTGCAGGTCTTGACAGCTTCTAGAGAAATTAATGTTTTCTCTAACCTTCTTTGGAATTTCCACATTATTCACTTCTCTAGTTTTTCCTGGGGTTCCAAAAGTGAGTATGTGTTCTAGGAGGCATAATTCATTATGTATCCACCATTATTATCATAATTTGACAGAAATGATGAGATTAGTCCATTAGGTCTTGCCTAAGTAGGACAAAGGGCAATTAAGTTTACATGGCAGAGCTGGATCAAGAAAAGTAAAAGGCACAAGGCATTGTTTGACAAAGCTCAGTGGGCTCTGAAAAGAGAAAGCCGCATGAAAGCAAGGGCTGCTTAGGTAAAATGTGTAGCACTAAAGATAATATTGACCTACCTCACAGTGTTGTCTAGAGCCAATCTGAGTAAAGAAACATTAGACAATAAATCACATCTTCTTGGTACATAAATAACATCCAGGTAGCAAAAAGCTATGCCAAGACCTTCAGACTGCTAGTGTCCATTTTGGTCCAGAGAAGTAATGACAGTCACAGACTAGAGGTGTATTAATGACAAAGACAATAGATTTCATTTGGGATGTCTGTGTGTGTGAGGTTTTTGTACTTATTAATGAGCAACATGCCCTGAAAATCCAGTTTTCTTCATGTTATTTTGAATAAACTAAGTATATGTGCAAGACACTCAATTTATCCTCAAATGGTGGAAATTCAATGAAAACTAGATGCCACAGACTTGCTGAGTTTGATGAGGAAAAGTTGTGCTCTCTTTCAGTTAATTCATTAGTTATATAGGTCCCAAATCATTATGCGAAATGTTGAAGCCAGAAGTTTGAGTTAGCCTTTAAACTAATCAGTAATAGTTTGGGGAATAGTGTATGTTGTGACATGTTTAAGATTCTCTTCTTACTCAGATGCTAATTGCTGAGTTTTGCTCTACCAGCAAGCTCTGGAGAATTCTGTGCCATCTCCTTGATGCAGTGCTCTCATCTTACCTATATTAGGTGAATATGTTTATTATTGGGGTTAAGCCTAAGGAAGAAAGAAAATAAAGCAGTGTTCCAGAGCAAAAAGCCTTTGCAGCCACTACAGACATTTATGAGTCAAAGAGTAGTGCTCATCTCAGCACACATGAAATTATAGGAAAATGTTCCTTTATTTTAAGTGACCAGTCTTTGTGTTAGGATATTTTGCTTTTTAGTAACACTTAGATTTTATTAGTTTGAAACTACACACTTGAGAAGTCAAAAATCTTTGACTGCTTGATTGGCACCTAATAGTAACTGTTGTCATACCAAGTGCCAGACGCTTCCTGTCTATTAGATAGTAATAAATACTGAGAATGTAATGGTTTCACCTTTATAAAGGTCCCAGAGCATGGGGGTTTATATTTCTAGCCTTTTGATAGAGGATAGAGTTTTACCTTAGGAACATATTTAGGGAAGAGATGGATATTTTAATCTCTGGATTGGTTTCTTTATGCCTTAAAGAAATGTGTAGTGCAGTGGTTCTCAAATGTTCATTTGTGGACCAGCTGCATCAGAATCACTAGGGGAGATTTTTTACAAATTCTGCAGACATTGTGAGTGTTATAAGTCTGGGATAGGCCCCAGACAGTTTTTTGTTTGTTTGTTTGTTTGTTTGATTCTAGGCTGGAGTGTAGTGGTGTGATCAGAGCTCACTGCAGCCTTGAACTCCTGGACTCAAGTGACCAGACAATTTGTATAAGCACTCCAGTTAATCCAAGTGTGTAGCCAGGCCTGGTAACTCTTACATGTTTGTTCTAAAGTCAGCTGGAGTTAAAGTTTAGGAGAATATTTTCTCCCTAATGTTATTAGACTAATATCTGTCAAAAGTCATAAGATATTGATGAATGAAAATGAATAAACCTTCTTAAATAGTATGCCGCCTCTAAAGGATTGACTTCAAAAATATTTTTACATGGGAGTCAAAGAATGGCAATAATAATAGATAATAACAGCAGTGGTAACAAAACCAATAAACATTTACATAGTGTCTACTGTGTGCCAGGTACTGCTCCAGTCCCTTTGGATATATTATTCACTCAGTGTTCATGGCAGCCTGTAAGGTGCTTACTTTATTATTGCCATTTTACATATGGAAGTTAGATATTTTGTCTGGGGTCACCAAACTAGTAAGTGGTGAAGCTTGAAATCAGACCTTGGCCATGAGGCTTAAGAAGCTGTGCTCTTAACCAGTATGCTCCATCCTCTGCTTAGCTCATGATTTCGTTATGCTGTGGAGGTCCATAATGAGAAGCAACATAGTTAAGTTGGTTTAAACTGTGGGCTTTTGGGGCAGACACTGCACAGCACTGACAAAGGAATCATTTAGGTGAATTAATTACCCTTTCTGGGGCTTAGTTCTCTCTTCCAAAAAAATGAAATGTAAAATGTATTACTATAAGGTTGTTGGTAAGACTAAATTAAGAATGTTTACAAAGTGTTGAACACATGGATCTTACATAAGTCCCCAATCATTGGTAGCTACAATTAATTATAAGTGTTAAAGCATTAGACAGTCAAGAAGCCTAAAAAATGAAAAATTATGGGCCAACAGGACTGTCTAGAATGCATTGGCAGGTTAGATTTCAGCAGTTACAGGGCTCTGGAGCAAATACAGCAGCCAACATAAATAATTTTTAAAGAAGCTAGAAATGAAATAAAAAGTAATGTAATGAGAAATTAATAATTACCACTGAGAAACATAATTACAAATGACAAAAAAAGTACGGCTTTTGCTTATGGACTATATACATACATTCTTTCCTAATTATCATAGGAATTGTGTGCAAGCCTCTGAGAAGAAACTGTAGACCAATGTGTATTGAGTAATATACGCCAAAATTTGTGAAGGAAACTGATAGGATTAGGAGCTGCAAGAAGACAAAAATTGTCCACTGTGCCCATGGAATTGCCATTGTTTTATTCCTTTACTTCCCTAATAAACTTGCTTTCACTTACTCTAGAGACTTGCCCCAAATTCTTTCTTGTGCGAAGTCCATTTAAAAGAAAAAGAAAAATTCAATAACCTTTCTGAAGATTGCAGAGTCACAGAATGTTAGAACTGGAAAGGAACACTCTGCCTGGTTCTTCTTCACCACCACTAGAATTGAGACCCACTGCCCTAAATCATTTCCTAGCATTCCAGATGAATGCCCTGGTCTGGTTCAGAAAACTTACCATACTACATGGCTTGTAATTGGAGAGAGGCAGTATAGTATATTAGAAAGAAAATCAGAAATGTCAGTAGTTTGAGATTGGAGTCCTAACTCCCCTGGTAATTTAGCTGTATGCTCTTGTGCAACATGCTTAATTCAGCTGTCTTGGTTTCTTCTGTGTATTTACTCCCTTGTCCACAGAAACTAATAAATAAATCTTTTTTTTTTTTCCTGTTAAAGACTAATTAAAGTTTACTAACCAAGCGCAGTGGCTCATGCCTATAACCCCAGCACTTTGGATGCTGAGGTGGGCGGATCACTTGAGAACAGGAGTTCAAGATCAGCATGGCCAACATGGCAAAACCCCATCTCTACTAAAAAATACAAAAATTAACTGGGTGGGGTGGCATGTGCCTGTAGTCCCAGCTACTCAGGACGCTGAGGCAGGAGAATCACTTGAATCCGGGAGGCAGAGGCTGCAGTGAGCCAATATCATGCCACTGCACTCCAGCCTGGGCAACAGAATGAGACTCCGTCTCAAAAATAAAAAAAAATAAAGTTTACTAACATGGTCAATGACAATACTATGACCTTAGGCTTTCTAATTCATAGTCTTTTGTGGCTGGGCTTTCCAAATGGCAGTTACCCATTCTTATTTTACCTTCATTCTATATAATGATTTTGTTTAAGATATTCTTTTAAAGGGCTATGTCATAATGTTAAGCAAAAAACAAAGCAGAGGGCAGAAGCAGTAGCTTACACTTATAATCTAGTGCTTTGGGAGGCCAGGGCAGGAGGATTGCTTTATCCCAGGAGTTTGAGACTAGCCCTGGCAACGTACCAAAACCCAGTCTCTACAAAGAACAAAAATAAAAAAATTAGTCGGGCTTGTTGGCATGCACTGTACTCCCAGCTACTCAGAAGTCTAGGACGGGAGGGTCACTTGAGCCTGGGAGGTCAAGGCTGCAGTGAGCCATGGTCGTGCCACAGCACCCCAGCCTGAGCAACTGGGCGAGACCCTGTCTTAAACAAACAAACAAACAAATATAAAACACCAAACCAGACTATAAGAGTATCTTTATAGATAATTAAATCATCGATCACAATCAAAAGAATTGCAAGAAAACATCAAAGATTTACAAAGATTTTTTTTCTACCAAATACTTAAAATAAGCATGAATTTCTTTTATTACAATAAATAAACAGCACTGTTTACCCTTAGGATGAATATATACATTTGCCAAGGTAGCCATACTCTGGGACAGGTTTTACACACTCATTTTGTGAAAATAACTATTCTCATAGTGATACTGGATCCACCTACAATTCCAAAGTTTTCTAGGATAGACAATGCCGTGTTGAATTTCTTCCAACTTTGCCTGAATTTCTATCTAAATTTATAGCATCATTTAGCCAGTTGCCAAAGCTAGAAACATGGGAATCTTTCATAACTTTATTTCCTTCATTATCCACATATAATTAGTTATCACATTTGCATATAATTGGTTATTAAGTTTTAACCCCTTTTGCTCTTAAACTATCTCTTTTCTTCTCTACTCCCACTGTTCAAGATCCTAGTTAAAACCCTTACTATCTCCTTCTTGAATTACAGTTAAACTATACTTGGTTATGACAGTTTTTTGCCTATAAATCTATGATCACCATTTATGAAGGATAGTGTCCAAATTCATTCATGTTTCAGCCCCACCCCACATTTCCTTTTCCATCTTCTTCTACTTCATCTTCCTCACCCCTTCCTGCCACTTCTCTTTGGTCCAGGCTTCTCTTCTTTCTCTGAAAATGGCATGGACTTTAGTGCATCTGTAAGTAGTCCCTCTGTTTTGCTTTCTCTACCTTATATTCTTCATTTAGGAAGTTACTCATCTTTCATGACTGAGTTCAAATATTAAACTTTCATTAACTTACCCAGGCGAATTTAGCTGCTTCCATGTCTCCTAGGCTCTTTGTAACCACCCTGATTATAACATGTAATATGTTGTAAGCTTTGTGTGCATACTTCAGAATTATTTATTGTTTGTTTGTTGGATGTAAAGTAGTTTCTAATCCCCCCTCCTCCTTTTCTTTCATGACTGAGTTGGAGTATTTCATTTTATTTTATTTTATTTACTTTATTTTATTTTTATTGTACTTTAAGTTCTAGGGTACATGTGCCCAACGTGTAGGTTTGTTACATATGTATACATGTGCCAGGTTTGTGTGCTGCACCCATTAACTCATCATTTACATTACATATATCTCCTAATGCTATTCTTCCCCCCTCCCCCCACCCCACAATCGCCCCGGTGTGTGATGTTCCCCTTCCTGTGTCCAAGTGATCTCATTGTTCACTTGGTGTTCACTCATAGGTGTTCACTCACCTATGAGTGAGAACATGCGGTGTTTGGTTTTCTGTTCTTGCAATAGTTTGCTGAGAATGATGGTTTCCAGCTGCATCCATGTCCCTACAAAGGACACAAACTCATCCTTTTTTATGGCTGCATAGTATTCCATGGTATATATGTGCCACATTTTCTTAATCCAGTACGTCACTGATGGACATTTAGGTTGGTTCCAAGTCTTTGCTATTGTGAATAGTACTGCAATAAACATATATGTGCATGTGTCTTTATAGCAGCATGATTTATAATCCTTTGGGTATATCCCCAGTAATGGGATGGCTGGGTCAAATGGCATTTCTAGTTCTAGATCCTTCAGGAATCGCCACACTGTTTTCCACAATGATTGAACTAGTTTATAGTCCCACCAACAGTGTAAAAGTGTTCCTATTTCTCCACATCCTCTCCAGCACCTATTGTTTCCTGATTTTTTTAATGATTGCCATTCTAACTGGTGTGAGATGGTATCTCATTGTGGTTTTGATTTGCATTTCTCTGATGGCCAGTGATGATGAGCATTTTTTCATGTGTCTGTTGGCTGTATGAATGTCTTTTTTGAGAAATGTCTGTTCATATCCTTTGCCCACTTTTTGATGAGGTTTTTTTTTTTTTTTTTTTTCTTGTAAATTTGTTTGAGTTCTTTGTAGGTTCTGGATATTAGCCCTTTGTCAGATGAGTAGATTGCAAAAGTTTTCTCCCATTCTGTAGGTTGCCTGTTCACTCTGATGGTAGATTCTTTTGCTGTGCAGAAGCTCTTTAGTTTAACTAGATCCCATTTGCCAATTTTGACTTTGTTGCCATTGCTTTTGGTGTTTTAGACATGAAGTCCTTGCCCATGCCTATGTCCTGAATGGTATTACCTAGGTTTTCTTCTAGGGTTTTTATGGTTTTAGGTCTAACGTTTAAGTCTCTAATCCATCTTGAATTAATTTTCGTATAAGGAGTAAGGAAAAGATCCAGTTTGAGCTTTCTACTTATGCCTAGCCAATTTTCCCAGCATCATTTATTAAATAGGGAATTCTTTCCCCATTTCTGGTTTTTGTCAGGTTTGTCAAAGATCAGATGGCTGTAGATATGTGGCATTATTTCTTATGGCTCTGTTCTGTTCCATTGGTCTATATCTCTGTTTTGGTACCAGTACCATGCTGTTTTGGTTACTGTAGCCTTGTAGTATAGTTTGAAGTCAGGTAGCGTGATGCCTCCAGCTTTGTTCTTTTGACTTAGGATTGTCTTGGCAATGCAGGCTCTTTTTTGGTTCCATATGAACTTTAAAGCAGTTTTTTCCAATTCTGTGAAGAAAGTCATTGATAGCTTAATGGGGATGGCATTCAATCTATGAATTACCTTGGGCAGTATGCCAAGGTAATTTGGCATAGGATAATTCATAGGTAATTCCTATCCATGAGCATTTGTTTGTATCCTCTTTTATTTCACTGAGCACTGGTTTGTAGTTCTCCTTGAAGAGGTCCTTTACATCCCTTGTAAGTTGGATTCCTAGGTATTTTATTCTCTTTGAAGCAATTGTGAATGGGAGTTCATTCCTGATTTGGCTCTCTGTTTGTCTGTTACTGGTGTATAAGAATGCTTATGATTTTTGCACGTTGATTTTGTATCCTGAGATTTTGCTGAAGTTGCTTATCAGCTTAAGGAGATTTTGGGCTGAGATGATGGGGTTTTCTAAATGTACAATCATGTCATCTGCAAACAGGGACAATTTGACTTCTTCTTTTCCTAACTGAATACCCTTTATTTGTTTCTCTTGCCTGATTGTCCTAGCCAGAACTTCCACCAGTATGTTGAATAGGAGTGGTGAGAGAGGGCATCCCTGTCTTGTGCCAGTTTTCAAAGAGAATGCTTCCAGTTTTTGCCCATTCAGTATGATATTAGCTGTGAGTTTGTCATAAATAGCTCTTATTATTTTGAGATACGTTGCATCAATACCGAATTTATTGAGAGTTTTTAGCATGAAGGACTGTTGAATTTTGTCAAAGGCCTTTTCTGCATCTATTGAGATAATCATGTGGTTTTTGTCTTTGGTTCTGTTTATATGCTGGATTACGTTGATTGATTTGCGAATGTTGAACCAGCCTTGCATCCCAGGGATGAAGCCCACTTGATCATGGTGGATAAGCTTTTTGATGTGCTGCTGAATCCGGTTTGCCAGTATTTTATTGAGGATTTTTGCATCGATGTTCATCAGGGATATTGGTCTACAATTCTCTTTTTCTGTTGTGTCTCTGCCAGGCTTTGATGTCAGGATGATGCTGGCCTCATAAAATGAATTAGGGAGGACTCCCTCTTTTTCTGCTTATCAAAATAGTTTCAGAAGGAATGGTACCAGCTCCTCCTCGTACCTCTGGTAGAAGTCAGCTGTGAATCCGTCTGGCCCTGGACTTTTTTTGGTTGGTAGACTATTAATCATTGCCTCAATTTCAGAGCCTGCTATTGGTCTATTGAGGGATTCAATTTCTTCTTGGTTTAGTCTTGGAAGAGTGTAAGTGTCCAGGGAATTGTCCATTTCTTCTCAGTTTTCTAGTTTATTTGCATAGAGGTGTTTATAGTATTCTCTGATGGTAGTTTGTGTTTCTCTGGGGTCGGTGGTGATATCCCCTTTATCATTTTTTATTGCATCTATTTGATTCTTCTCTCTTCTCTACTTTATTAACTTGCTAGTGGTCTATCAATTTTGTTGATCTTTTCAAAAAACCAGCTTCTAGATTCATTGATTTTTTAGATGGTTTTTTGTGTCTCTATCTCCTTCAGTTCTGCTCTGATCTTAGTTATTTCTTGCCTTCTGCTAGCTTTTGAATGTGTTTGCTCTTGCTTGTCTAGTTCTTTTAATTGTGATGTTAGGGTGTCAATTTTAAATCTTTCCTGCTTTCTCTTGTGGGCATTTAGTGCTATAAATTTCCCTCTACACACTGCTTTAAATGTGTCCCAGAGATTCTGGTGTGTTGTATCTTTGTTCTCGTTGGTTTCAAAGAACATCTTTATTTCTGCCTTCATTCCGTTATGTACCCAGTAGTCATTCAGGAGCAGGTTGTTCAGTTTCCATGTAGTTGAGCGGTTTTGATTGAGTTTCTTAGTCCTGAATTGTAGTTTGATTGCACTGTGGTGTGAGAGACAGTTTGTTATAATTTCTGTTCTTTTACATTTGCTGAGGAGTGCTGTACTTCCAACTATGTAGTCAATTTTGGAGTCGGTGTGATGTGGTGCTGAGAAGAATGCATATTCTATTGATTTGGGGTAGAGAGTTCTGTAGATGTCTATTGAGTCTTCTTGGTGCAGAGTTGAGTGCAATTCCTGGATATCCTTGTTAACTTTCTGTCTCATTGATCTGTCTAATGTTGACAGTGGGGTGTTACATTCTCCCATTATTATTGTATGGGAGTCTAAGTCTCTTTGTAAGTCTCTAAGGGCTTGCTTTATGAATCTGGGTCCTCCTGTATTGGGTGCATATATATTTGGGATAGTTAGCTCTTCCTGATGAATTGATCCCTTTACTATTATGTAATGGCCGCCTTTGCCTCTTTTGATCTTTGATGGTTTAAAGTCTGTTTTATCAGAGACTAGGATTGCAACCCCTGTTTTTTTTTTTTTTTTTTTTTTTTCCATTTTTTTGGTAGATCTTCCTCCATCCCTTTATTTTGAACCTATGTGTATCTCTGCATGTGAGATGGGTCTCCTGAATACAGCAAACTGATGGGTCTTGACTCTTTATCCAGTTTGCCAGTCTGTGTCTTTTAATTGGACCATTTAGTCCATTTATATTTAAGGTTAATATTGTTATGTGTGAACTTGATCCTGTCATTATGATATTAGCTGTTTATTTTGCTCGTTAGTTGATGCAGTTTCTTCCTAGCATTGATGGACTTTACATTTTGGCATGTTTTTTCAATGGCTGGTACCAGTTGTTCCTTTCTATGTTTAGGGCTTCCTTCAGGATCTCTTGTAGGGTAGGCCTGGTGGTGACAAAATCTCTTAAGCATTTGCTTATCTGTAAAGGATTTTATTTCTCCTTCACTTATGAAACTTAGTTTGGCTGGATATGAAATTCTGGGTTGAAAATTCTTTTCTTTAAGAATGTTGAATATTGGCCCCCACTCTCTTGGAGTTTCTGCCAAGAGATCTGCTGTTAGTCTGGTGGGCTTCCCTTTGTGGGTAACCTGACCTTTCTCTCTGGCTGCCCTTAACTTTTTTTCCTTCATTTCAACTTTGGTGAATCTGGCAATTATGTATCTTGGAGTTACTCTTCTCAAGGAATATCTTTGTGCCGTTCTCTGTATTTCCTGGATTTGAATGTTGGCCTGCCTTGCTAGGTTGGGGAAGTTCTCCTGGATGATATCCTGCAGAGTGTTTTCCAACTTAGTTCCATTTTCCCCGTCACTTTCAAGCACACCAATCAGACGTAGATTTGGTCTTTTCACATAATCCCATATTTCTTGGAGGCTTTGTTCATTTCTTTTTACTCTTTTTTCTCTACACTTCTCTTCTCATTTCATTTCATTCATTTGATCTTCAATCGCTGATACTCTTTATTCCAGTTGATCGAGTCAGTTACTGAAGCTTGTGCATTTGTCACATATTTCTCGTGTCTTGGTTTTTATCTCTATCAGTTCTTTTAAGGTCTTCTCTGCATTGATTACTCTAGTTATCCATTCATCCATTCTTTTTTCAAGGTTTTTAGTTTCTTTGCGCTGGTTACCTAATTCCCCCTTTAGCTCTGAGAGGTTTGATCGACTGAAGCCTCCTTCTTTCAACTTGTCACAGTCATTCTCCGTCCAGCTTTGTTCCCTTGCTGGCCATGAGCTGCGTTCCTTTGGAGGGGGAGATGTGCTCTGATTTTTTGAATTTCCAGCTTTTCTGCACTGCTTTTTCCCCATCTTTTTGTATTTATCTGTCTTTGGTCTTTGATGATGGTGACGTACTGATGGGGTTTTGGCATGGGTGTCCTTTGTTTTTGTTAGTTTTTCTTCTAACAGTCAGGACCCTCAGCTGCAGGTCTGTTGGAGTTTGCTTGAGGTCCACTCCAGACCCTGTTTGCCTGGGTATCAGCAGCAAAGGCTGTAGAAGATAGAATATTGCTGAACAGTGAGTGTTGCTGTCTGATTCTTCCTCTGGAAGCTTCGTCTCAGGGGGTGTACCCAGCCGTGTGAGGTGTGAGGTGTCAGTCTGCACCTAGTGGGGGATGTCTCCCAGTTAGGCTACTCAGGGGTCAGGGACCCACTTGAGCAGGCAGTCTGTCCGTTCTCCGATCTCAACCTCCATGCTGGGAGAACCACTGCTCTCTTCAAAGCTGTCGGACAGGGACATTTACATCTGCAGAGGTTTCTACTGCTTTTTGTTTAGTTATTCCCTGTCCCTGGAGGTGGAGTCTGCAGAGGCAGGCAGGCCTCCTTGAGCTGTGGTGGGCTGCACCCAATTCGAGCTTCCTGGAGGCTTTGTTTACCTACTTAAGCCTCAGCAATGGCGGGCGCCCCTACCCCAGCCTGGCTGCCGCCTTGCAGTTAGATCTCAGACTGCTGTGCTAGCAATGAGGGAGGCTCTGTGGGCATGGGACCCTCTGGGTCAGGTGTGGGATATAATCTCCTGGTGTGCCGTTTGCTAAGACCCTTGGTAAAGTGCAGTATTGGGGTGGGAGTTACCCGATTTTCCAGTTGTTGTGTGTCTCAATTTCCCTTGGCTAGGAAAAGGAATTCCCTTCCCCCTTGCGCTCCCCAGGTGAGGCGATGCCCTGCTTCAGTTCTCAATGGTCGGGCTGCACCTGCAGACCAGCATCGACTGTCCGACACGCCCCAGTGAAATGAACCCAGTACCTCAGTTGAAAATGCAGAAATCACATGTCTTCTGTGTTGCTCACGCTGGGAACTGGAAGCTGGAGTTGTTCCTATTCGGCCATCTTGGGCACCCTCCCCCCCGTTGGAGTATTTTATTAAAGATGACTTATTAAACTTAAATCCTCAAATAATGAAAAATATAAGAAAAATTGAGAACATGTTTAGTTGAGTGTATGGGTGTTGAGGTGTGGGGAAGAGCATTCTCAAGTAGAATATTGAGTGTTTTGATGTTCAAAAAATATTTATACATAATAAAATCTTTTATTTAAAAACCAGTATTAAAGATAAGAAAAATTTTTTACAAAGTATAAAGAATAATTTTGTTAACTATGTTTCACTAAGAAGATGTAAGTTATGAATTGCTAGTGGTAATACTGTAGAATGGTTGCTTGCACTAATGATAATTTGTTTTTTTTTTTAACACTAAATTCAGAACCCTGAATTCTGAAACTGCTATTTGTAAGCTATATCATTAAAAAGAGAAAAGTGGTAAGCACTTTATACATATTATTTCTAATTTACCCAGTAGCTCTGTGACATAGATATGCTTATTTATTTATTTATTATTTGAGGCGGAGTCTTGCTCTGTCATCCAGACTGGAGTTCAGTGGCACGATCTTGGCTCACTGCAACCTCTGCCCTCCGGGTTTGAGTGATCCTCCTGCCTAACCCTCCCAAGTAGCTGGGACTACAGGCACATGCCATCACACCTGGCCAATTTTTGTATTTTTAGTAGAGATGGGGTTTCACCATGTTGGCCAGGCCAGTCTCAAACTCCTGACCTCAGGTGATCCAACTGCCTCAGCCTCCCAGAGTGCTGGGATTACAGGCATGAGCCACCATGTCTGGCCTTTTGCCATCTTTATAGGTGAGGAAACTGATTCACATACAAAGAAATAAAGTAGGTTAAAAATCTTAATTTGGGGGATATAACTCTAAAACCAATATATTTGTGCTGATGAAAAATATATTTATTTGCTTTTATTAAAGTAATTCTTATTTCTTTTAGGCAAAGTAGAATATTCAGATAAGCAAGAAAACCTCCATAAATTACAATCTACTATTCCTATATGTAAATTTATTTAAGTGTAATAATTTTGTATATGCTGTTCTCTAGCCTTTTGTTCTTAGCAGTGTTCTCTGAACATTTTCCCATGTATTTTTTCTATAGATACACTACAATTTATTTAATTTATTTTTTATTATTTGTTTTTATATTTTAGAGACAGGATCTTACTCTGTCACTCAAGCTGGAGTGTACTTGTGTGATCAGAGCTCTCTGTAACCTCCAACTCCTGGACTCTAGCAATCCTCCTGCCTCAGCCTCATGAGTCGGTAGGACTACAGGCATGTGTTGCTATACCTGACTTATTTTTTTTTAGTTTTTGTAGAGATGGGGTGTCTCACTATGTTGCCCAGGCTGGTTTTAAACTCCTGGCCTCTAGCAATCCTCCTCCTTCGGCCTCCCAAAGCACTTGGTTTACAGATGTGAGCCACTACACCTGGTCAACTAGTTCCCTTCTTTGATCACTGTTAGTTATACTTTTTGGCTGATACAGCCTATTCTGTGTGTGTTTTTCATTTCTATATGTCTTCTCATTTCCTCAAGATAAATTCCTCAAAGTGACTATTGTTGGGTGTAGTGTTGCTTAGCTTCATACTTTGCCACCCTCCATTTGTTTCACTTGTCACTATTCCCTTTTTTTAGCTGGCCATCTCGTTTTCGGCCAGGGAGATCAGCACCTCCTTAGTAAGAGACCCTGAGGTTCTTTTTTCTTTTCTTTTTTTTTTTTTTTTTATTATTATACTTTAAGTTCTAGGGTACATGTGCATAACGTGCAGGTTACATATGTATACATGTGCCATGTTGGTGTGCTGCACCCATCAACTCGTCAGCACCCATCAATTCATCATTTATATCAGGTATAACTCCCCAATGCAATCCCTCCCCCCTCCCCCCTCCCCATGATAGGCCCCAGTGTGTGATGTTCCCTTTCCCGAGTCCAAGTGAGCTCATTGTTCAGTTCCCACCTATGAGTGAGAACATGCGGTGTTTGGTTTTCTCTTCTTGTGATAATTTGCTAAGAATGATGGTTTCCAGCTGCATCCATGTCTCTACAAAGGACGCAAACTCATCCTTTTTTATGGCTGCATAGTATTCCATGGTGTATATGTGCCACATTTTCTTAATCCAGTCTGTCACTGATGGACATTTGGGTTGATTCCAAGTCTTTGCTATTGTGAATAGTGCCGCAATAAACATACGTGTGCATGTGTCTTTGTAGTAGCATAATTTATAATCCTTTGGGTATATACCCAGTAGTGGGATGGCTGGGTCATATGGTACATCTAGTTCTAGATCCTTGAGGAATCGCCATACTGTTTTCCATAATGCGGGCTTTTTATTTTAAGTAAGTAAGAACACTTATATGAGATTTACTTTCAGCAAGTTTTTAAGCATATAATACATTGTCATTGATGATACATATAATGTTACACAGCATCTCTTTAGAGCTTATCATCTTGCTTACCTGAAACTTTATAGGCATAACATTGATTAACAACATCCCATTTTCTTCTCCCCCCTACCTCCTGGAGACTATAATTCTGTGCTTTGGGTCTGTGATATGGTTTGGCTCTGTGTCCCCATGCAAATCTCATCTCAAATTGTAATCCCCACGTGGGAGGGGATTACAGGGAGGGACCTGGTAGGAGGTGACTGGATAATGGGGGTTGATTTCCCCCTTGCTGTTCTCATGATAGTGAGTTCTCACAAGATCTGGTTGTTTGATAAGTGTCTGGAGCTTCTCCCTTCTTTCCCCTGTTGCCATGTAAGACATGCCCTACTTCCCCTTTACCTTCCACCATGATTGCAAGTTTCCTAAGACCTCCCCAGCCATGTGAAACTGTGAGTTAATTAAACATTCTTTCTTTAAAAATTACCCAGTCTCAGGTAGTACATTTATAGCAGTGTAAGAAAAGACTAATATAGAGAATTGGTATGAGCAGAGTAAGTTACTGCTATAAAGATAACCTGAAAATGTGGAAGCGACTTTGGAACTGTGTAATAGGCAGAGGTTGGAACAGTTTGGAGGGCTCAGAAGAAGGCAGGAAGATGTGGGAAAGTTTGAAACTTCCTAAAGCCTTGCTGAATGGTTTTGACCAACATGCTGATAGTTATATGTACAGTGAAGTCCAGGCTCAGGCTGAGTTGGTCTCAGGTGGAGACTAACAACTTACTGGGAACTGGAGCAAAGGTCACTTTTGCTATGCGTTAGCAAAGAGACTGGCAGCATTTTGCCCCTGCCCTGGAGATCTGTGGAACTTTGAACTTGTGAGAGATGATTTGTGGTATCTGGCAGAAGAAATTTCTAAGCAGCAAAGCATTCAAGAGGTGACCTGGTTTATTCTGAAAGTGTTCAATTATATGCATTCACAAAGAAATGGTTTGAAATGGGAACTTATGTTTAAAAGGGAAGCAAACTATAAAGGTTTGGAAAGTTTGCTGTCTGACCATGTGGTAGAAAAGAAAGACCCATTTTCTGAGGAGGAATTTAAGCCCACTGCAGAAATTTGCATAGGCAATTACATGAATATTAACAACCAAGACAATGAGGAAAATGTCTCCACCGCACGTCAGACATCTTTGTGGTAGCCCCTCCCATCATACGCCCCAGAGGCCTAAGGGAAAAATGGCTTCGTGAGCCATTCCAGGCCCCCTGCTGCTCTGTGCAGCTTCAGGCCTTGATGTCCTGTGCCCCAGCTGCTCTGGCCCCAGATGTGGCTAAAAGGGACCAAGGAACAGCTCAGGCTGTTGCTTCAGAGGGTGAAAGCCCCAAGCCTTGGTGGCTTCCACATGGTGTTGCGCCTGTGGGTGTGCAGAAGAGTTGAGCTTCGAGAACCTCCACCTAGATTTCAGAGTATATATGGAAACGCCTGGATGTCCAGGCAGAAGTCTGCTGCAGGAACATAGCCCTTAATGAGAACCTCTACACAAGCAATGCAGAGGGGAAATGTGGGGTTGGAGCCCCCACACAGAGTCTTCACTGGGGCACTGCCTAGGGGAACTGAGAAGAGGGCCACTGTTCTGTAGACCCCAGAATACTAGATCAGTTGACAGCTTGGTGCCAGCCTGTGAAAACAGACACAGGAGCTGTACTCATTAGATCCACAAGGACAGAGCTGCCTAAGGCTGTGGGAGCCCACTCATTGCATCAGCATGCCCTGGATGTGAGATAGGAGATGTTGGAGCTTTAAGATTTGTTGACTGCCTGGCCAAGTTTCAAGCTTGTATAGGGCCTCTGTCCTTTTTTTTTTTTTTTTTTTTTTTTTTTTCCTAGCCAATTTCTCCCATTTGTAATGGGAACATTTACCTAATGCTTGTACCCCAATTGTATCTTGGAAGGAACTAACTTGTTTTTGATCTTACAGGCTCATAGGTGGGAGGGACTTGCCTTGTCTCAGATGAGGTTTTGGAATTGGAGTTTTGAGTTAATGCTGGAATGGTTTAAAACTTTTGGGGTTGGCTGCAAAGGCATGATTGGTTTTGAAATGTGAAAGGGACATGAGATTTGGGAAGGTCCATAGGCAGAATGATACGGTTTGGCTGTGTGTCCTCACCAAAATCTCATCTCAAATTGTAATCCTCACGTATTGAGGAAGACACCTAGTAGGAGGTGATTAGATTTTGGGAGTGGATTTCTCCCTCACTGTTCTTGTGATAGTGAGTTCTCATGAGTTCTGGTTGTTTGATAAATGTCTGGCACTTTCTGTCTCTCTCTCTCCCTCCTTCTCCTCCCTCCCCCCGCCCTCCTCGCTGTCTCTCTCCTGCTGCCGTATACAAGGTACCTTTCATCCCCTTTACCTTCCTCCATGATTGCAAGTTTCCTGGGGTCTCCCTAGCTATATGGAACTGTGAGTTAATTAATCCTCCTTTCTTTACAAATTATTCAGTCTCAGGTAGTATCTTTATAGCAGTGTGAGAACAGACTAATGCAGTCTATGAATTTGATGATTTTAGATACCTCATGTAAGTGGAACCATGCAGTATATGACTTTCCACGACTGGCTTATTCACTTAGCATAGTGTTTCAGTGTTCAGCCATGTTTTTGCATATTGCAGAGTTTCCTTCTTTTTTTAAGGCTGTATAGTACCCACTATATCTATATCCTACATTTTCTTTATGCATTAATCTGTCAATGGACATTTGGGTTGTTTCCACAGCTTGTCTAGTGTGAATGCTGCTACAATGAACATAGGAATTCTAATATCTATTTGAGATCCTGATTTTAATTATTTTGGACAAATAGAAGTGGGATCACTGGATCATATGGCAGTTCTATTTTTAATTATTTAAGGACCCTTTGTACTGTTCTCTATAGTGGCTATACCATTTTTATTATCATCAACAGTATGCAAGGGTTCCCTTTTGTCCACACCCTCACTAACATTTGTTGTCTTTTGGTTTCTTTTGATAATAGCCATTCTGATAGGTGTGAGGTGATACCTCACTGTGGTTTTAATTTATATTTGTCTGTTCTTTAGTGACATTCAAAATTTTTATATACCTGTTGTTCGTTTGTATGTCTTCTTTGGAAAACTGTCTATTCAGTCCTTAGCCCATTTTTTAATTGGGTTATTTATTTTTTACTACTGAGTTATAAGAACTCCTTATATATTTTGGAGATTAACCCCTTATCAGAGATATGGTTTGCAAATATGTTCTGCCTTCCTATAGATTGCCTTTACACTCTGTTGATTGTTTTCTTTGCCATATAGAAGTTTGAATTTTATTAGTCCCACTTATTTATTTTTGTTTCTGTTGCCCGTGCTTTTGTTGTCATATTCACGAAATCATTCCTAAGGAGATCCTGAAGTTCTTAACATTCAATAATCTCATTTCATCATTCTGAGATATTAGTTTAACCATTAGGTGGACGAAATGGCTAATAATTTTGAGGAATAATTTTATAATATTCATGCTTTATGGGTTTTTGTCTGATTTTGCTTTTGGAAAATTTATCATTTCTTTTTCTAGTTGAATATAATTTCTTAAGGAAAGTATTTGAGTATCATTTTGAGCCATGTATATGGTTCTCCCAACAGCATCTTAGATGTAGGTACTTTATAAATAGTATACTTCAGGGCTTGCTACTCAAGGGATTCATAGACAGGTGGCTTCAGCATCACCTGAAAACTTGTCAGAGACATACATATCTCAGGCCTTCTACCCACTGAATTAGAATCTGCATGTTAATACATTCCCCAGGTGACTCATATGCTCTTTACTATTTAAGAATCATTGCTTTCAGCTATTTTGTTCTCAACTTACTTCAGCTTTGTAGACAGCTTACTTTGCTCCTAGTAGTAATTGCTTTTGCTGCACGTTACATTTTCCTGTCTGCTAGTAGATACTGCCCTTCTTTTGGAAAAGCTTGCTTTTTACAATGTGTCTGGATTGAAACAAGAACGGAGTAGTCTATTTCATAAGGCAATTGTCTTTTGAAATAACCTTTCTCAGTTGCGTTAAAGGTGTTGTATTGATTATGGCATTTTAGACGTAGCTGAATTATTAATTTGGCTTCATTTGGCAGATAGAAACATTTTAAAATCAGCGATTTTATGAAACGTGTTTTATGTCATGAGTCTGTTATTTTCTTAAATATATACTAGTGCTAGTAAATATATCTCCTTGGATATAAATAATGATCATCTTAAAAAATAAGCATTACCTTCATCTGAAAATGCTAACTTTGCAACTTCATTGTTTCAGGGGAACAAATCTGTACTTTAAATGAGAAATGTGATAAAAGTTCTACTTGTCATTACAGTTGTTTGCTAAATATAACAAAATATATTTTTAGATGTTACCGTTCCAAATCTTTAATTAAATGTCTAATGTACTGCTTACCTATATACAGGTATTCCTCACTATTTAAACTCAGAAACCAAATGGGTTTGAACATACTTTCAGAAATACACATTTGCCCTGTGTAGTCTTGCTCTTCACTCTCCGAACTCATTAACTGAGGAACCAAATAGATATGAATAGGAAGGGTTCCCCATGCCCTTCTTCCACACGAACCGTCGCCACAATAAATATCCATAGACTATAATATATAACAGCATTTCCTTGTTTGCTTTTCTCAAAATCTTAACAGAATGTTCTTATAGTACATTAAATATAGAAATACCCTATTAACCATATCTTCTTTTTGAAGACTCAAAGTGCAGATTAGTATAATAAAGGCTCCAGTAGGTCCTCTGTGAATTAAATCTGATAAAATTTGCTTTATCCAGCATTTTTTGCACAACTATATGACAAGGATTAGCAGGCCATATGCCTAATGAGGAGGACATAATATATTTATAATAGAGTCTATGAACACCTTACCTAATATGAACCTCAGATTACTTAAAATCATTACTAAACTTTGTTATTGGAGTTAAACATGCTAACATGTGTACCTGATACATAGTAATTGGTTTTAGCTTCACAGTGGAAATTAGGTGACAGTTACTTCAGCACTTTTAACAGTGATGATTCCCTAAAAGTGTCGTTTTACAGTATCCTGTGATATGCCCTCTCAGATGGCATCACTGCTTACTTACCCCCTCATTCACTGTCCTATACCTACAGTAGTCTTCTCACCATCTTCCTAGCATACCAAGCACTTATTGTTTCTTCTGCTTTGGAAGGCTCTGCCCTGAGATATCCACGTAAGTCCCTCACCTCATTCACATCTCTACTCAAATGTCACTTCCTTAGACCCCTATTAGACTACCCTTTCTGAAGTAGTGACCTACCTACCTTACATCTACATTCTTAATTTCTCTACTTAGTGTGGTTTATTTTTCTTCATAGTTCATATTCCCACCTAATACATATTTTAATCTTTTTCTACCCTACTAGATGGTAAACCTCACAAGAAAAGGGTGTTTTTGGGTTGTGTTTACTACTGTACAAATAATAATTCAATAGTATTGAATGAATGACATTTTATTAAGTATATATAAATGAGATTCATATGTTGGTGTCTCCCAGTTGTATTTTTTAACATTAGATGCATAATTTTGGAACTATGTAAATATAATACAGATACCATTGTGGCAGACATTGTTAGTTCACTAACTTAGCACCTATTTCCAGCCTCCTTTGCCTGTCTTTACTATAGAAGACCCCTTCCCAAAAAACAAAGGCACAAATTCTAAGTATTTTACTCATTTCGCCAGTCTCCTTGCAGCTAGGATTGACTGTGTGGCATTATTCAGATCAGTGAGAAATAAACAGACATCTGCTGGGGCCTTCTGGGAAAGCTTTGTCTTACGTACAAAATGGTCAGATGTGGCTTATCCAGACGCGTTTTCTTTCTGTCTTAAACAAGAACCCAGTGCCTAAACCTGTGGAAGCCTATCTTGCGGACTACAAGTTCAGACATTTTAGTACATAAGGAAATGAACCCCTATTAATTTGAGCTACATGTGATAACTTATTCTATTTATTGCATTTGACAGCTTTATTAACTAATAGAAAAGTCTGTGGAAGGAGGGTATGCTCAGTATTTGGCACACAGTAGATAAGTCTTATACATCAATTTGAACAACTATCTGTGTACTAAAATATCCTCATAAGAGCTAAGGAAACCAGGTGAAAAGCCGTAGTACTTGGTTATAGCACAATAATAATAATAATTTTAAAAAGACTCATTGAAGAGGGTAGGAAGGACAGTTTTTCATTACCCACATTACTCCTCCCCAAACCCTAGGCAGCACAACACAGAGAGAGGTACCGTTTTCCTGGGGGAAAAAGAGGGAAGTGAGCACACGACTTGGCCATGGATGCTAACATCAGGCCTACCACAGCACTGGGCAGAACCCCACAGCCCCATGTTCCAAGCTGGTACTCACTGACAGATCCTCTAAAACCACCCTCAAGCTTACATGGTTGACTTCATCTCTAGTCCCCCCACCCTCCTGCACTGGGCTGACTCTATTGGCCTCAGGTTCCAGAAAGCCCTCAGTGGCAGGCAGCTCTCAGAGGCCCCAGCCTTCTGACACAAGCCAGTGCTATGCTGTTTACATCTGCCCTGGGCTGCGGGCCTGCCCTACTGCTGTGTCTGCCATATTGGGCTCTGGGCTTCTGTCAGCCCTGAACTGATCATGGCTGCTTCTGGCATCCCAGCACCACCTACATCTGCCACAGAGCTTTCCCAGACAAAGCCAATCTGTGAAGACTGGAATAAGTACCTCCTACTTCAACTGTGCAGAGATCAGTGCATGAGAACGGCGATCAAGAACAATCAGGGAAATACAACATAACCAGATGGACAACATAAGGTGTCAGTGACCTTAATGAAATGGATGTATGAACTGCCTGACAACTCACAATCACTGTTTTTAAGAAGCTTACTGAACCTCTGAAAATACAAAGAAACAATTAAAAAAACTGAAGGAAACTATAAGTGACCAGGATGAGAAATGTAATAAGGTGAAGTAATAATACTATAATCAAAACAGATATTTTGGAGCTCCAAAGTTTTGGGCATCATCAAAAAAGCAAATCTTCAAGTTATAGGAGTTCAAGAATGAGAAGAGAAAGATAAAGGGAAAGAAAGCTTATCTAAATAAATATTAACAGAAACCTTTCAAACCTGGAAAAAGACGTAAATATCCAGATAAAGGAAAGACAAAGGTCTCAAATCAGATTCAATCCAAATAAGACTGCCTTAAGACATAAAATAATCACATTATTGGGATCCCAGATCGAAGATGGCCAAATAGGAACAGCTCCGGTATGCATCTCCCAACAAGATCAACACAGAAGGTGGGTGATTTTTGCATTTCCAAATGAGGTACCCAGCTCATCTCATTGGGACTGGTTAGACAGTGGTTGCAGCCCAAAGTGGGTGAGCCGAAGCAGGATGGGGCATCACCTGACCTGAGAAGCACAAGGGGTCGGGGAACTCCCTCCCCTAGCCAAGGGAAGCCCTGAGGGACTGTGCCTTGAGGAACAGTTCTCTCCGGCCCACAGCCTTTGCAACCTGCTGACCAGGAGATTCCCTCAGGTACCTATACCAACAGAGCCCTGGGTTTCAAGCACAAAACTGAGTGGCCATTTGGGCAGACACTAAGCTACCTGCAGGAGTTTTTTTTCATACCCCAGTGGCACCTGGAATGCCAGCGAGACAGAATCATTCACTCCCCTGGAAAGGGGGCTGAAGTCAGGGAGCCAAATGGTCTAGCTTAGTGGATCCCACCCATGTGGAGCCAAGCTAAGATCCACTGGCTCAAAATTCTCGCTGCCAGCACAGCAGTCTGAAGTGGTTGGGGGAGGGGTGTCTGCCATTACTGAGGCTTGAGTAGGTGGTTTTCCCCTCATAGTGTAAACAAAGCCGCCTGGAAGTTTGAAGTGGGTGGAGCCCACTGCAGCTCAGCAAATCTGCTATAACCAGACTGCCTCTCTAGATTCCTTCTCACTGTACAGGGCATCTCTGAAAGAAAGGCAGCAGCACCAGTCACAGGCTTATAGATAAAACTCCCATCTCCCTGGGACAGATCAGCTGGGGGAAGGGGCGGTTGTGAGCACAGCTTCAGCAGACTGAAATGTTCCTGCCTGCCAGCTCGGAAGAGAGCAGCGGATCTCCCATCACAGTGCTCAAGCTCTGCTAAGGGACAGACTGCCTTCTCAAGTGGGTCCCTGACCCCCGAGTCTCCTGACTGGGACACACCTCCCAGCAGGGTGGACAGACACCTCATACAGGAGAGCTCGGGCTGGCATCTGATGGGTGCCCCTCTGGGACAAAGCTTCCAAAGGAAGGAACAGGCAGCAATCTTTGCTGTTCTGCAGTCTTTGCTGGTGACACTCAGGCAAACAGGGTCTGTAGTGGACCTCCAGCAAACTCCAGCAGACCTGCAGCAGGGGGTCCTGACTATTAGAAAGAAAACTAACAAGCAGACAGGAATAGCATCAACATCAACAAAAAGGATGTCCGCACAGAAACCCCATCCGAAGCTCACCAACATCAAAGACCAAAGGTAGATGAATCCACGAAGATGAGGAAAAAGCAGGACAAAAAGGCTGAAAATTCCAAAACCAGAATGCGTTTTCTCCTCCAAAGGATCACAACTACTCACCAGCAAGGGAACAAAACTGGATGGGAATGAGTTTGATGAATTGACAGAAGTAGGCTTCAGAAGGTGGGTAATAACAAACTCTACCAAGTTAAAAGAGCATATTCTAACCCAACGCAAGGAAGCTAAGAACCTTGAAAAAAAGAGGAATTGCTAACTAGAATAACAAGTTTAGAGAAGAACATAAATGACTTGATGGAGCTGAAAAACAGCACAAGAATTTCATGAAGTATACACAAGTATCAATAGCCAAACCGATCAGGTGGAAGAAAGGATATCAGAGATTGAAGATCAACTTAATGAAATCAAGTATGAAGACAAGATTTGAGAAAAAAGAATGAAAAGAAATGAACAGAGACTCCGAGAAATGAGACTATGAAAAGACCAAACCTACATTTGATTGGTGTATCTGAAAGTGAGAGGGAGAATGGAACCAAGTTTAAAAACACTCTTCAAGATATTATCCAGGAGAACATCCCCAACCTAGCAAGACAGGCCAACATTCAAATTCAGGAAATACAGAGAACACCACAAAGATATTCCTCAAGAAGAGCAACCTCAAGACACATAATCGTCAGATTCACCAGGTTGGAAATGAAGGAAAAAAGGTTAAGGGCAGCCAGAGAGAAACATTGGGTTACCCACAAAGGGAAGCCCATCAGACTAACAGTGGATCTCTCTGCGGAAACCCTACAAGCCAAAAGAGAGTGAGGGCAAATATTCAACGTTCTTAAAGAAAAGAATTTTCAACCCAGAATTTCATATCCAGCCAAACTAAGCCTCATAAGCAAAGGAGAAATAAAATCCTTTACAGTCAAGAAAATGCTGAGAGATTTTGTTACCACTAGGCCTGACTTACAAGTGCTCCTGAAGGAAGCACTAAATATCAAATGGAAAAACCAGTACTAGCCACTGCAAAAACATACCATAATTGTAAATACCATCAACACTATGAAGAAACTGCATCAACGAATGACACTGTGAAGAAACCACATCAACTAACAGGCAAAATAACCAGCTAGCATCATAATGACAGGATCAGATTCACACGTAACAATATTAACCTTAAATATAAATGGGCTAAATGCCCCAATTAAAAGACATAGACTGGCAAATTGGATAAAGAGTTTAGATTCATCAGTGTGCTGCTGTATTCAGGAGACCAATCTCACGTGCAAATACACACATAGGCTCAAAATAAAGGGATGGAGGAATATTTACCAAGCAAACGGAAAGCAAAAAAAGCTGGGGTTGCAATCCTAGCCTCTGATAAAACAGACTTTAAACCAACAGAGATCAAAAAAGACAAGGACATTACGTAATGGTAAAGGATTAATGCAGCAAGAAGAGCTGGTAAAGGATTAATGCAACAAAAAGAGCTAACTATCCTGAATACATATGCACCCAATATAGGAGCACCCAGATTCATAAAGCGCATTCTTAGAGTCCTAAAAAGAGACTTAGACGCCCACACAATAATAGAGGGAGACTTTAACATCCCACTGTCAATGTTAGACAGATCAATGAAACAGAAAATTAACAAGGATATTCAGGACTTGAACCCAGCTCTGGACCAAGTGGACCTAATAGATATCTACAGAACTCTCCACCCCAAATCAACAGAATATACATTCTTCTAAACACCACGTAGCACTTATTCTAAAATCGACCACATAACTGGAAGTAAAACACTCCTCACCAAATGCAAAAGAGTGGAAATCATAACAAACAGTCTGTCAGATGACAGTGCAATCAAACTAGAACTCAAGAAACTCACTCAAAACCACACAACTACATGGAAACTGAACATCCTGCTCCTGAATGACAACTGGGTAAATAAGGAAATTAAGGCAGAAATAAATAAGTTTTTTGAAACCAATAAGAAAAAAGACACAACATACCAGAATCTCTGGGACACAGCTAAAGCAGTGTTTAGAGCTCTGGGACACAGCTAAAGCAGTGTTTAGTGTAAATGTCCACAGGAGAAAGCAGGAAAGATCTAAAATCAACACCCTAACATCACAAGAGAACTAGAGAAACAAGAGCAAATTCAAAAGCTAGCAGAAGACAAGTAATAACTAAGATTAGAGCAGAATTGAAGGAAAAGAGACATGAAAAACCCTTCAAGAAATCAAGGAATCCAGGAGTTAGTTTTTTGAAAAGATTAACAGAATAGATAGACTGCTAGCCAGACTAATAAAGAAGAAAAGACATAAGAATCAAATAGACATTATAAAAAATGATAAAGGGGATATCACCAGTGATCCCACAGAAATACAACTACCATCAGAGAATACTATAAACACCTCTATGCAAATAAACTAGAAAATCTAGAAGAAATGGATAAATTCCTGGACGCATACACCCTTCCCAGACTAAACCAGGAAGAAGTCGAATCCCTGAATAGACCAATAACAAGTTCTGAAATTGAGGCAATAATTAATAGCCTGCCAACCCAAAAAAGCCAGGACCAGACGGATTCACAGCCGAATTCTACCAGAGGTATAAAGAGGAGCTGGTACCATTCCTTCCGAAACTATTCCAAACAATAGAAAAAGAGGGATTCCTCCCTAACTCATTTAATGGGGCCAGCATCATCCTGATACCAAAACCTGGCAGAGACACAAGAAAAAAAAAAAAGAAAATTTCAGGCCAATATCCTGGTGAACATCTATGAGAAAATCATCAGTAATATAGTGGTAAACTGAATTCAGCAGCACATTAAAAACTTACCCACCATGATCAAGTCAGCTTCATCCCTGGGATGCAAGACTGGTCCAACCTTCATTCTGTGAGTTTTTCTTAATTCCAAAAACTAAGGCATGTCAATGAAGTTTCTATCTCCTGTAAAATAATAGAAATTTGTTAGCTGAGCTTTCAATTTCTATGAATTTTTCACATCATTTATATCCCTCTTGTCATTTAACCATCACAACTAAAGTAGTGTTCTCTGTAAATTTGTTCAATACTAATATTTATTTTTCTTCAAAGGTCAAATAAATTAAAAACTTAAAATTTTCACAGGTTTCCCATTTTGGAGAAATAAAATTTGATCCCCTGTAGTTTAATATTTTGCTACCAAAATATAACTGAGATTGAAATTTTTCAGTCTGTAAAAATCTGATTAGTTACTCTGGTTCCTCGTTTTTTGTGCTTCATTCCGTTAAACTGTTAAAGGCAATAGAGTCTCAGGAGTTTTATGCAGAGGCAAAACTGAAATCAGTAAGATGTTTAGGTAAATAATACGGTTAGTACTAGAATAACTTTCATTTTTTTCTTGAGTCTTTGTCCTGAAAGTGCTTGTAATAAGTGGAGTTCCTTCATTATAACCCCATGGTCACCTATAAAAACCCTGAATTAAAATAATATGGCCATATTAAACTTTTAAGCAAACCTGATATGTAAAAATCCAAATCGATATTATGGCTAAAATAAATACAAATTCTTATTTCAAAGTAGTTGCCATAGGCTTCCTTGAAATAGCAAGTTTGTGTAGGCCGACAAAAGTAGACATTTTCTGTCAACCAAATATAGTTGGTTATATCTTCAAAATATGTATTGAATCCATTTATTTTTCTTCATCTTCCACCACTATTAATCAAGTCACCACTGTCACTTATCTAGACCACTACACCTGCTCGATTTATCTTCCTGCTGTTATTCTTGCACCCTTACATTCTTCCCACCCAACCCTACCAACCCTGTAAGAGTCAGGATGGTTCTTTAGACTATAAATTAAATCATGTTATCACCTATGTAAAAACGTGCTATGGCTTACCATTGCCATATAAGGTATATGCCATAGGATAAAATATAAACTCCTTACTGTGTCCTCAAGACCCTAACGATTCACCTTGTACCCTGCCTATCTTCTTGACCATTCCTTTGTCATTCTCCCAATTGCTCACTTTGGTTTGACTCTGCCATTCTTCTTGCTATTTCCTAGTTATTATATATAAAGGTGTAGTTCTGCCTTCTGGCCTTTGGCTGTCTGTGTGGTTGGCTCTTGTTTTTGATAAAATGCTGGCTTCTCAGGCCATTTTTGATCATTCACAGCCCTCATCTGTCTCTGCTTTATTTTCTTCATAATACTTACCTTGAAATTATTTCAAGGTAATTTGAAATAATTAAAATTTATTTGCTTGTGTGTTATCTCTTACTTTCAATATAAGGCAAACTTCATGGGAGAGAGTGTATTGTCATTTTCACTCCAGTAACCCTACTATCTAGAACTGTGCCTGGCACATTATAGTGCCTAGCTTCATAAATGTTCGTTGAATGAGCTATAGGCATGTAGCTGAAAAGAAAAATGTATGTAAATCACTACTTATAAGGCAAATCATTTAAAAAGCATTAAGCAAATAATCTGTTGTTTAAAAGTTATTTATCTGCTTTATAAATCTCAATGTGTTTTAAATAGTTATCACATGGTTAGTAGTCTAAGAGGTCAAGCAGCTTAGGATAGCCATTTTAGAACACTATCTTGCATATGGTAAGCATTTGATAAATACTAGCTATTTTATTAAAGGTGAACTTATTTTTTATATTAAATTTATCCTTATCGTCTCTTCTTGAACTCCACATATATTTAATGATCACCTAACCTTTGGATATCCTGAGCTTGAAAACTAGGCCCTAATTTCACTGTTTCAACTCTGATAAACAGAAATTATTTCGAAATTCTATTCATTTACATAAAAGGTTGAAAAATCAAGATTATGAAGGCAAGTAGTTTTTAAGGTTAAAGAGAGCTAAAATCTTTAGGGAGCTAAACCTTTCAAGTCCACCTTTAGCTGTTTTACGGAAGATACTAGTTCAGAAGCAATGTTGGAATGCTGACGAATGGGGCCTGATGACAGGATGAAAATGAAGATTGTGGAAGCGGTGTTTCATCTAATAATTCCTTTTCCTCAGAGACTGGCAGAACCATATTGGTGCCTTATTTCTGGTAACGTATGGCTCTTCAAACAAGAACTGTTTATTTCTTCTTTTGTTTAAATAACAAAAAAGTATTTTATGCCTTGGGGAGATCAGAAAATCTCTGGCATTTTGCAACATGCTTTTTATAGAATATTATGTTTAAAAATTTAGGAGATTGGAGCTGGAGAAAAATGAATTTATAAATGGACATCAAATAAATTGAGTTTTGTAATGAAGCAATCATAAAGCAAGCCATACTATTAATAAAAATATAGGGACAGTCTCTTAAGATTATCCATTCTTTTTATATAATCTTTTTATTTGGATATTGTGTACCAAAATGGACTTAGCTAATTATAGAGTACGCGTTGTTTATTCTATATTTGCATAAAATAATGTGCCTAAGGAAATGTATAGAACAACAGTGCAGGAGACTTTCATTCCTGTTTTTCTCCAGCCATTAATACTTAAAAGTAAATTTTCTGGATTCACAGGTTTATGAGAGTCCTTAGAAAGACACTTGGTCAATACATCTGAGCCATTGGAAATGATATATTGATATCTTTATCTTTGGGGGAGGAGAGCCTCATTTTCTTAGAAGTCACCTCCAGTTGTTCCTTACTGCATTTTCCCCACAAGCAAATCACATTCTCCATATTTCTAAAGACACTTTTTAAGAAATAAAACATTTCTGTGTTTTTAAGAAATAAAACATTAAAAAATGTTTTTTAAGAAAGTAGTCAGCCATGAGGTGAATTCTGAATCTTAAATTTTTTAAAAAATTCTTAAACCATTATCTAAAAAAATGTTGACATTGGTTAAAGCTTCACAATTCTTGGTATATTTTATTTATCCAGCATTTCTGAACACTTTCTGTGTGTCAGATACTCTTCTTAGGGCCACGGAAACAAAGAAAAAGACGTAGTGCTTGCCGCCTAGGAAAGCTGAGAAGGAGATAAAGGAAGTGATGACATCCTAATTTGGCCAGGGCCATAAAAGGAGGATGTTGGAATAACAGCAAACTTTGCATGGGAAAGGCAGAGTGTCAGAAGGGATTTCTTCCTGAGAGTCCTTGCGTGAAATCTTGTGGGACAGTTAGGAGTTGACAAGTGAGGCTGAGAAGAGAGAAAGGAGAGTGTATGGCCTTCCAGGGACTAACCACATGTTCTTGTAACATTGGTAGAATGAATATGGGGACACTTATGACTGAATATCAAGGTAGGAAATATGTAGAGACCAAAACTAAAAGACTATTTTATGCCTTGCAAAGAAATTTAAAATAAAACTAAGAAAGACTTGATAAGGTTGTGTTTTGAATTCAGTCTGGCAGAAGTATGGAGGGTGAATGTGAGAAGGGGGGTGGGTGGATAAGGTCAGAGAAACTAGTTAGAAGTTACTCTGGTAAGAGAGGTTGAGTGACTGAACCAATAAAATGATATCATGCGTTGACAAATTTGAGAGCGACTGAGTCCCAGCAGGACTTGGTAACTAGTTAGATATAATGGTTGAGAGTGAGACAGAATAATTAAGGTTTTTTTTTTTTTTTAGATGAATTGGGGGTGCTATTCCTTTGGATTGTAAAGGAGCAGTTTTGGAAGGGCAGTGAAGCAAGGAATGGTAGGCATGTTGAGATTAACCTGTCTGTGGGGTGCGAGGTATATAGGGAGATATATTGAACAGTTGGCTTTATACATATGTATGTTTAGAGTTTAGAAGATATCTTTGGGCTGAGATATAGTTTGTAAAACATTTTCTTTTAAATAATAACTGATTAGTCATGGGTGACAAGGGAATAGTTTAATGGAAGGAGAGTGGGTAATGTGAAAAAGGAAAAGACTTATAGATATAGCTTATGGAACACCATCATTAAGGGATGGAATAAAGAAAGAAGAGGTGTTAGGCTAGGCAGTACTTGTCAGAGAGTGGGCTGTTTGAACTTGAAAGCCAAATAGTTGGGATATTTTTAAGTGGCAGCAGACAAGAGGACAGCAGTGGGTAGAAGAAGCTTATATAGCCACATGTGAGTGTTTTGTTTATTTGTTTTTGTCCTCAGAGGTAGAAGAGCACTAATCTGAAAGAAGAATTAATGGGGCAGGGGCGGGTGGAATAGTAACCACCTCCTTTCTCTTGAGGAACATGCTGTTGGAGGAGCTGTCTTTCATGAGAAGGCTGTATAAGTGATGTGCTGGGGAGGAAAAGGTTTCATGCAAGGCAAGGAAATATCTGCATGTCTTTGAAGAGGCTGAGAATCCCCATAGTAAGGGGATTCCCAGGGCATGTTGGAAAGGGTTTGGGGGGGAACAGTGAAAGAATGATTTAGAAAGAGCAAAGTATGAGGGTGATTTTTTGGAAGAGTTCAGTGTCTGGAGAAGCAGAATACTCTGCTCTAAGCCTCTTCTGATTTAGAGAGATTTCCTTAGTCATCAGACTTGATCCTGGGAAAACTAGTCAAATAGAGACCTTGTGATGTTCAACTCACACAGCTTAGCTCTGTATCTACTCACCAAGACTTCTTAGAGACTTACTTCTATTGTCTGAACTTTAATACAGACATAACTTGTTTTTTCAAATTTAAGTTAGCATTTTGTTTTATGATTATAAGAGCACTATATGCTCATTATAAAAATTCAGGCTGGACATGGTGGCTTACGCCTGTAATCCCAGCACTTTGGGAGACCGAGGTGGGCAGATCACCTGAGGTTAGTCAGGAGTTCGAGACCAGCCCGACCAACGTGGAGAAACCCCATCTCTACTAAAAATACAAAATTAGCCGGGCATGGTGGCACATGCCTATAATCCCAGCTACTCGGGAGGCTGAGGCAGGAGAATCACTTGAACCCGGGAGGCAGAGATGTGGTATGCCGAGATCACGCCATTGAACTCCACCATGGGTAACGAGCAAAACTCCATCTCAAAAAAAAAAAAAAAAAATTTAAAAATTCAAACACTATGAAAAGAATAAAAATCTTTGAGGATCCTAATCATCCTAGCATCAAAAAAGCAATTATTATTAACATTTTAGGATGTCCTCATTTCTTATTGACTTTACACATACACAATTTTATTCACACATAAATGTACAGATATAATGATACATATCTATAGGTACATATGATGTAATGTACATATTTATACATATTTATGCATATAGATATTTTGCCCAACAGGTATAATGTGACATAGTCTTGTGAACTGTTTTCCCCCTCAAATTAACTAACAGACCCTTGTGGCAGTTTTTCTAGGTCTGTGATTTACATCACCATTTTCAGTAGCTATAGAATATTTTATTTTATGGTTATGCAGTAATCTCTATAATTATCCTTCTATTATTGAATTTTAAAAATTGTTTCCAGTTTTATATTGTAACTGATTTTAGAGTTATTTGTAAAAGAATAGTCTTTCTTTTGAAGTAAATTATTTCATATATAAGAAAGAAATTAATTTCTTCAATGTTGGGTAAAAAGTCTTCGATTTCATGACAGATGCTATCTGAGTAGGCCATGTCACTTCTCTATCTTCAGTTTCCTCATCTTTGTAAAATTATCTATTAATTTAGAATAACCAATCCCTCAATTCCTTTCAGCGTTGACACTTATGTGGACTTGCCTGTTTCTCTCTGTTGATGACTACTTCTAGAGAGGTAATTAAACATATTTGCACAAAGGCCTTAGAATCAAATCCATTTAGGGTTGAACCATGGTTCTACAACTAACTGGCTGTATGACACGATCAGGTTTGTTTAACATCTCATCTCTGAGCCTCAGTTTCCTTCTATGTAAAAAGGGAATGCTCATCCCTGCCTTAAAAGACTGTGGTAAGGTATCGTATACAATTTTCTTAGCACAATGCTTTCCACATAGTAAGTACTATTGTTTGTATTGTTGTATGTTCCTTCCGTCATGATCAAATCATCTAACTTAGTTCAGTTTCCTCTTTTTTTTTTTTTTTTTTTTTTTTTGGCTGTATTTTGGGTTGGATTTAATCCAACAGTCATGCTCATACTGAATGCAAACAAGTATTCTAATGCTCTAAATAGGAAAAAACCTAAAGAAGATATATTTCTTTGATGGCATACAGATTTATTTAAGCACATGCTGAAATAGTAGATTTAACAATTTTGGCTTTCTAGTTCTGTTGTAAAATCAAAAATCATTCACTGATCATTTGGCGGATCATATCTACGTACAACAGAAGCC
This sequence comes from Piliocolobus tephrosceles, assembly GCF_002776525.5. Lineage (NCBI taxonomy): Eukaryota > Metazoa > Chordata > Mammalia > Primates > Cercopithecidae > Piliocolobus > Piliocolobus tephrosceles. The sequence continues at coordinate 54,895,366 of NC_045437.1, read as the reverse complement.
TTGGAGAGAAGTGTCTCTTCATTTGTCAGTTTTATCCTTTTGGATTCAGATTAGCCAATATTTTCATTCAGGAAAAAGAGATTATAAATGATGGCTCTACCATTTTTGCAAATTCATGTCAACCTAACGAGGCTTAATTTCATTTCCTAGCGTCCACCTTTCAACACAGAAAATCCTCAAGCCTGGGTAATCCTGATGAGAAAATCTTAGCCTTGCTTTGATAAAGCACCTGTGAAATTGGACTGGATTAAAGAATGATATTGCTACTTCTTCAAAAACTTTTTTAAAGTGCGTTTTTACATACTTCTAATACCAATGCCTTTTATTCATTGGGTTTCAGAGTGTTTTAAATATTTTCTGTGAGGCTATAGGATGTTATTTATTTTTGAAAAGTATATCTCTTATCACACACAGTGAACTCACTGACCCTCTCCCTACCTTGGTAGTGTTTCTTTCTGAAAATGCTATTATCTGGTTGAATATTACAAACATATGTTTTAAATAGTGATTTCTTTTGAGTCTCTTATAGATGAATATCAGGTGGAAAGAAACAAAGCTACCCAAGTGAGAACAACCAAAGTCTATTTATTCAGAATTTGCTGTAGCTAAGGAGTCATCCATCATCACTTGCATTTGGTGTTTGGCAGACCCTCAAAGGCAGGCAGATGAATGAGAATGTTTTATAGTGGAAAAAAGTGAAAGCTGTAGGTGTACCTTGATTGGATTCTGTTGGCATGGGGAAGCTTTAGGAGTTAATACAAATTCAGAGGCTTATTGACCAGAAACAAAGCTATATTGTTATTGACTTCATGGCCAGTATTATCCCTGTTCTCAAGAACTTCTTGTGAATTGTCATTTTATTGTTATACTTACCAAATAATTTTTTTGCATTTAGATGACTTTGGGAAGCTTTTACATCTGAGGTAGTATTCCTGTGATCTTCCTTTACAGTCGTAACTTACTAAGGGGATACAAATTGGTTTAATCAAATAGGAAGATTAAAGGGGTAAATAACATATATTTCAAAGCTAGATATAAATCTGTTGGATTATCCATTCTTTAAGATTACCTTCTTCCCTTTGTTATATACATAAATAAGTAAAAGCAGTCTAGGGGAATCAGGAAAATGACAAGACCATCAATTAATGAGTGTCATCTATGCACTGGGCACTGTGCTGGATGCCTTTCATATACCAACTTGTACATCACTCTTTTCATGTTTCAAAATTGAACAGCCAGAGTTAGCACCACTCTTCGAATCTAAGGAATTTTAAGAAATTGATCACCCGTCTCTGTTACCATGGCATAGAGTCCAAACTACCAATGAGTGTGAATTTGAAATATATATGATTTACCAGTAACAGGCTGTTAAATAATGAACAAATCCTCAGTTAATTGTTTCATATTGCCTAAATAGGGAAAAATTGAAACTGTTAATTTTCAGAAACACAGTGCCACTGATGAATGAGAAACATGCACTCATTTAAGAGACTTTTTCATGAGTTGCAAAGGATTTTTGTTTTTTTTTTTTTATAATTCTCATATAGAAAATTCATTTTGGCCTTGAGTTATTTATTTTGAGCATTAAAGTCCTCAAAAGGGGCTCCCCAACCTTTTTGTGAGCCATAGGTACTTTTTATTTTCCCTCTAACCTTCTCTACATTCTGCAAAGGAATATTTGTGGTATACTGACAGTGATGTTTCTGCCTAACCAAAAACTCCCACTGCAAACTATGTGCTTTTGTAGAAGATGCTGGTTCAAATATCCTGTTCTATAGGAGTCCCAACAAGATGTAAAATAGGAGTGAATTTAATGACCACAAATATGGTGTGGCATTATAGTCAGGCAGATTCAGAAATAAATCCTGGCCCTAAAACTTCTATCTCTGTGATACTGAATAAGTCACTTGTCGCAGAATCCGTTTCCTTGGAGGGAGCATGATAAGGATATTCAGGGGATTAATAAGATTATATTTATTTATTCACCTGGATGGTGGTTAGTCTGGTGTTTTCAGTTTGTTAGAATTGATTACACATTTGTGAATTTTCTCTATGTAAGTAACACTTCAATAAAAACAGCAGTGTGCTGGTGAATATTTCTCCAGTGAGTAAAAAGCTCCTATTTGTAACACTTGCCAGTGCCCATGGTGTAAATATTCTAGCCACACCTGAATTTATTAATACGAAATCACCGAATGAAGAGTTACGAAGAGATGTGCACATTTAACTCTTTTGAGTTAGTATGAATTGTCTCTAGCACATCACTAGATAAAATATGTTTAAAAGAAAATTAGGTAATGAACCTTTTAACTGTGATATTTTCTAACTTATCTTCCTTCAGATTTTGCTTAGCTATTATGAAGTGAAAAAGCAATTGACAGAATGGCTTCATGAAAACCTGTTAACTTTTTTAATGTAAAACACTTCTTGTTTCCTCAGCTGCACAAAATTAAATTTTTCATAATCCATATTTCATGACAAAAGATCATTGATCCACATATTAATTTTATTTTACCTATTTCATTTTACTTACTTGTTTTTTTAAATGTATTATTTGATGAAGTCTTGGGAACCCACTGCCCAACTCAAAAAACTAGAACAACCTCAGTTACATCTATTTTTTATTTTGTTTTAGTTACTTTAGTTACATCACATACACACTTGCTTACAGATGTGCAATCAGTATGTTTAGTTTTATCTATTTTTGACTTTTACATAGACAGCTTACTGTTTTGGGTTAATGTTTTGATTTAACCTTGTGTTACTAAGACTCACCTATATTGTTAGTTTTTATATCTAGTTTATTCATTTTCATGGCATAATTCTACTGGCCTTTTGCCTAGTGTTTGCTATGGCCTGATTTACTTAAGTCTCCATATACTAGTCTAACTTTCCTCAAAAGCAGGTATGTTGTGCTTTGTTTTGGTCCCCTTTCCCCTTTTTCACAAATTGATGGATTGTAAAATCTCTCTCCTCTGTTTTCTCTTATTGCTTTCTATCCAATATACATGTTCTTTGGCAAATGATTGTGTTTTCCCCAAGGTAGGTCATGAGAAACATCTTTTTAAAATTTCTTTAATTATACTTTAAGTTCTGGGATACATGTGCAGAATGTGCAGATTTGTTACATAGATATACATGTGCCATGGTGGTATTCTGTGCCCATCAACCCGTCATCTAGGTTTTAAGCCCCACATGCGTTAGGTATTTGTTCTAATGCTATCCCTCCCCTTGCCCCCAACCCCTGACAGGCCTCAGTGTGTGATGTTCTCCTGCTGGTGTCCATGTGTTCTCATTATTCAATTCCCACTTATGAGTGAGAACATGCAGTGTTTTGTTTTCTGTTCCTGTGTTAGTTTGCTGAGAATGATGGTTTCCAGCTTCATCCATGTCCCTGCAAAAGACATGAACTCATTCTTTTTGTGGCTGTATAATATTCCATGGTGTATATGTGCCACATTTACTTTATCCAGTCTATCATTGATGGGCATTTGAGTTGGTTTCATGTCTTTTCTATTGTAAATAGTGTTGCAGTAAACATACATGTGTATGTGTCTTTATAGGAGAATGATTTATAATCCTTTGGGTATATACTCAATAATGGGATTGCTGGGTCAAATGGTATTTCTGGTTCTAGATCCTTGAGGAATTGCCACACTGTCTTCCACAGTGGTTGAACTAATTTACACTCCCACCAACAATGTAAAAGCATTCCTACTTCTCCACATCCTCTCCAGCATCTTTTATTTCCTGACTTCTTGATATCATTAAAAAGTCATCTCAAGCCATTCTAACTGACTTGAGATGGTATCTCATTGTGGTTTTGATTTGCATTTCTCTAATGACTAGTGATGATGAGCTTTTCTACATGTTTGTTGGCCGCATAAATGTCTTCTTTTGAAAAGTGTCTGTTCATGTCCTTTGCCTACTTTTTGATGAGGTTGTTTTTTCTTGTAAATTTGTTTAAGTTCCTTGTAAGTTCTGGATATTAGCCCTTTGTCAGATGGATAGATAGCAAAAATTTTCTCCCATTGTGTACATTGCCTGTTCACTCTGATGATAGTTCCTTTTAATGTGCAGAAGCCCTTTAGTTTAATTAGATCCCATTTGTCAATTTTGGCCTTTGTTGCCATGGCTTTTGGTGTTTTAGTCATGAAGTCTTTGCCCATGCCTATGCCCTGGATGGTATTGTCTATGTTTTCTTGTAGGGTTTTTATGGTTTTCAGTTGTACGTTTAGGTCTTTAATCTATCTTAATTTTTGCATAAGGTGTAAGGATGGGGTCCAGTTTCAGTTTTCTGCATATGGCTAGCCAGTTTTCCCAATACAATTTATTAAATAGGGAATCCTTTCCCCATTTCTGTTTTTTGTCAGGTTTGTCAAATATTAGATGGCTGTAGATGTGTGGTGTTACTTCTGAGGTCTCTTTCTGTTTCATTGTTCTATATTTCTATTTTGGTACCAGTACCATGCTGTTTTGATTACTGTAGCCTTGTAGCATAGTTTGAAGTCAAGTAGCATGATGCCTCCAGCTTTGTTCTTTTTGCTTAGGATTGTCTTGCTATATGGGCTCTTTTTTGGTTCTATATGAAATTTAAAGTAGTTTTTTATAATTCTGTGAAAAATGTTGATAGTAGTTTGGGAATAGCATTGAATCTAAATTACTTTGGGCAGCATGGCCATTTTCACGGTACTGATTCTTCCTATCCAAGAGGATGAAATGTTTTTCCACTTGTTTGTGTCCTCTTGTTTCTTTGAGCAGTGGTTTGTAGTTCTCCTGGAACAGGTCCTTCACATCCCTTATAAATTGTATTCCTAGGTATTTTATCCTCTTAGTAGCAGTTGTGAATAGGAGTTCACTCGTGATTTGGCTCTCTGTTTCTGTTACTGGTGTATAAGAATGCTTGTGATTTTTGCACATTGATTTAGTATTCTGAGACTTTGCTGAAGTTGCTTATCAGCTTAAAGAGTTTTTGGGCTGAAACGATGGGGTTTTCGAAATGTACAATCATGTTATCTGCAACCAGGGACAATTTGACTTCTTCTTTTCCTAACTGAATACGCTTTATTTATTTCTCTTGCCTGATTGCCCTAGCCAGGACAATCAGGAACATCTTGATATGTGTCAATGCCACATAAAAAAAAAAAATGTGTGTGGTATTCTATGAAGGTGCCAAGCAAACCTTTGCTGTTAATAGCAAAACTGAGAGTTGAAAGTGACACCAGGTTCATATTTAAATATCAAATTCATTTATTGGTTGTAACTATAATAGTTATAATATGCAGGCTTCTTTTTTTTATAAAGTTATTACCATTATAGTGCATATATTTTGTATGTAATTGAGTGGAAAAATTGCTGCTAAGGGAATGACCCCAGAATATAATAAGCTACTAATAGCCAAAAGCATGAGTTTGCGTTAAAAGGGATATTGTTCACTCAAGATAATTACCTATTACCAAATTTCATCACTGTATTTCTCTGAATTGTAGGAAAAGACATAAGTGGCTTTATGCTACAAGTTTAACTGCTCTAACCAGATTTAAAAAAAAAAAAATCTTTCAACTAACAATCAAAATTTAAATAATGCACAGTAAAAAAAAAAAAAAAAAACCTATTAATTCAAAATTAAGGGGAGGGAGTAGAGAGTAGGTGTAAATTGAGAAAAGGACAGGACAGATAGATGTGTATTTATTTATATATAAAACAATAAGACCTCCGTCCCTTATTACAGTTCCAAAATTCAAAAACTACTGAAAGCCAAAAGTTCAGTTTTCATAATTCACTTATTTGCAAAACCTCTACTGTTCTGAATGTATTTGGCAGCACAATCTGAGTCAAACTATTTGTTGCTTGGATTTATTCTACTTAGCATGTATTTTCATATTTTTGCTGAAGAAATATTAGTATGTTTAATTTTAGGATGCTGCATCAGACTGTGCTGAGATATTATATCATATTCAGCTTCTCTACCTGTCTGAAATTTTAAAATTTCTGAATTCTGAAACATCTCTGATCCTATGGGTTCTATTAACAGATGATAAACTGTAGTTAAGAAATTTTTCACCCAGACCATGGTTTCTTAACCTGTTTTGTACCATCAGTCTCTTTGGTAGGCTGTTAAAGCCTATAGATACTTTCTTTAAAACAAGGTTTTAAATGCATTAAAAAAAAAAAAAAAAAAGGCATAAGAAAGTACACTGAAAAAGTTTTCAAAATATTAAAACTCATGATATAGTAATGTATGTGCTTCTTTATTAAGGCATTAAATAGAAGTATCTAGTCATGGCTCTAATTGTTACTGTAAAGTCTTTGCAATGATTAGTGTAAGTAATATTGGGGTATATCTGCAGTCACTGGAATTATCTTTGATTTCTGGTAACAGTGTCACAGGTAGTGCTGATACTGCTGTAATTTGTCTCCTGCATTTATCATTGAAAGATATGATACATTTTAAATAGAGATTAGGGAAGATAATTATGTTTGTAATTATTTTTCCTATCCAAGTTCATAGAACACCTCTCCCCTCACATTGTACCCGTGGGTCACAGTTTAAGAAACCTTGATTTCTTGAAACATGATTACAAATCTATTGACCATAAATATATCTGTCTTCTCTATTAGTTTCCAATGTTGATTCATTTAGGTTCACAAGATGATAATGGTGAAGTTCAAATTATGCCTTTACTTTTAGCTAGCATTATTTTAGACAGTTCCTACCTGGTTTTGAGTTTTACTTTACATTAGATACAGCAGCAGAGCTAAGAAGCAATGAAATATTTTCACTTGTCTTTTCTCATTTTTTAGTGTCCATTACATTTCATTTCAAATAAATGAAGAAGAGAGATACTTTTTTTCCCTTTTCTATTATAAATTTCCCTATATCTTAGGTAGAGATAATTTGCATAGAGGGGCAAGAACCTACTTGTGTATGTATCCTCTGCTGACATTTCAGCATTGACATTTCTAATACTACCAGCTAAGTGATTCCTTAACTTTTAAAACCAAAATACCCCTTATACATGGAGGAGAACATACTAAAGTAAGATCTGGAATCTTTCACCTTTTAAGAACCATCTAATTAATTCCAAAGGAACAAATGCATTCTAATTTCCTTCAAACGCAAAATTTAATCTCTGCCATTGCTCGTCTATGGTGCTACAGCCAAAAACCTAGTCCATCACCGTGTCATATTTGGGCTGTTGCAACAACCTTGGGGAACGTGTCCTGACTTCAGTCTCTCTTAACTTCTGTTAGTTTTATGCAGAGCTGCCAGCTCTTCCTTGAACATGACTTTTTATCACAAGAGCCCTTCTCTGGAACCTATATTGATTCATAGCACAGCATAAAAATCCGCTATCGGGGAACCCCCAACCCGCTTTTATCTATTATTACTTCTAATGTCTCTACCTTTTGTTGCCTACCTACATCCAGATTGCTAGTTCCCATGTCCATAGTCTTGCTCATACCATCCTTGCCTCTCTTATATTCTTTCCCATCTTTAATAGTCTAAATCTGTCACTTCCTTTGAGGAATGATTTCAAACAGTCCATCCAATGACACATTGTCAAATTAACTCCAGCCTGCTCTAGTCACTTTTTTTTTGGAAATGCCTTTAATATTTTTACACCGTCTTCATTTGTGTATTCTCTCATGGAAAATTATCATACCTCTCTTATTCTGAGACAGGGTCTCTCTCTATCACCTGGACTGGAGTGCAGTGCAGTGGCACAGTCATTGCTCACTGCAGCCTCGAACTCCTGGGCTCACACAATCTGTTGTAATTTTAAAAGAGGAAGTGTGTGATAGTTTTGCTCTCCCTGACATTGCCCGTGATAGGTTTGTCATTGCCAGCAGCAGCACACTTGCAGCACATTTGAGGTACTTCTGTGTTTCCTTGTGCCTCATAGAATACTACAGTCTCTTTTTTAGTATCCCTGTGTGCCCAAGTAAAAGCCTGAAAATTATTCCTATGTGGAAGTGGAAATGATTTTCAAAAAACATTACTGAAGGCCCTGATATGTTTGTCTGAGATAAATTACTCTTACAATAAGCCACATTTAAGCTAAGCTGTGGGACATCAGAGTAAATCACGTGACTTTGGTAATAGTGATTAGGACCACAATTATTCACCTCTAATATTATTTTCAAACTTCAAAGTTTTTTTTTGAAGTAAAGCTGATTTTCAGTGGAGTACCAAACATTTTGGCATGTATTTGAAATAATATATTTTGGCATGTATTTGGCATGTATTTGAAATTCTGGCATGTATTTAAAACTTTAGTTTGGAACCTAAAGGTAGCCATCGATTTTCAGGCACTCACTACAGGAAATGCTGCAGGCATTCATTGCCTGGCAAAAATCCATGGGCCAGGTCAACCCAGCTCTCCATAATGCCATTCTGATATGAGTTACCTCTTCTCTCTCTTCCTCCTTCCCAATAACAACCACAAAAAAATAAAAAATAAAAAAAGCCTTTAATGGATCATAAATTAGTGTATTTCTCAGAAATACACGACAAGATTCTAATATCTTTTCATAGAATATTTCATGGAATAAGTGGGTAAACCATTGTATTAATATTTGCCTTGTCTATTTTTATTACGTTTTTAGAGGGGACTACTGTAATTGATAACTAGTGCCAACCAAGTGAAGAGAAGTTAAATAGCAGGCTTCATTGGTACCAGATTTTACATCACCAAAGCAATGTGGTCTATATCCTGTCTTCAATTTGACAGTAAATTGCTGGACCGGGAAAAGGGAAATTAATTGAGTAAATGCACTATTCATTTCCCCATATAGTCATCGAAACAGTAAGCAAACCACTGCAAAATGTTCTTACCTTCCTTCCCATGAATTTCAGAGATTCTGGATTATATTTGCTGAATATGCTCATGGCCTTAAGCACATGTATTTTATGTGCTCATGTCATGCTCTTTTTGTATATAGTCTCATTTAATTCTTAAAACAGTTCTGTGAGGGCAGTGGCATTCTTCCCATTGTGCTGGTAAGTACATTGAGACTCAGAGAGGTTAAACAATTTGTCTAAGATCACAAAATCCAGTAAGTGGCAAAAGTAAGAATTCACTTATACCTTTCTGAAGCAGTAATTTTTTAAGGATTTAAAAAGTTATTTCTGTATATTACTTATGATTTAATTGCTAGCTATTTGACTATTTTGCTTCTCTCAATTAGCTTTTCAGTTTCTGAGGAAAGGAAATAATTTCAAAATCATTTGCTCATATTAAATTGTATCTGAAAGGAAATTCAAATAATTTTAATGAAAATAAGGAAGTGACTAAGATATAATCACAAAATACCTGATGTGTTTTTTGTTTACCCTGTACCATTGAAATATCAGCTTATAATCATATAAATACTTGAAATTGACTTCTTTAAATGTAATTCTTAGTCATTAATTCCTACTAGAGTTAAAAAAAAAACAAAACAGAATAAAAATACTTGATTTGAAGAAACGAATATTTCATTTGCTTGGCAATATTTCATGTGCTTAGTAGTGATTGATTTTCTATATCTGTGTATCTGAACTAAAAATAAATAGCTAAATTAGTGAATGTAGAAAGTAAATTAAAAAACTACAACTAAGTGTGAACCAGATTATTGTATTAAATAAGAATCACAAAATGTACATTGTATGAATAGCTACTCTTAGTATTTTCTGGCATTTTAATTAAGCTGAACCCTCTTTTTAAGGTGGAACATTTGACATGTATATGTTGCTATTGAATATGTAATTAATACACATTATCACTTTCTTTTTTTATATTTTGATTTTCGTGACCAAAATATGAAAAGTAATTATAGTATATGGCATATAACAACATTGCATTCAATAATGGACCACATATAAAATAGTCATCCAATAAGAGATCAACATTCTGTATAGGTTTGTAGCCTAGGAGGAATAGGCTATATCATATAACCTAAGTGTGTGGTAGGATATACCATCTCAGTTTGTGTAAGTATATTCTATGACTTTCACACATTGACAAAATTGCCTAACCTTTCTCAGAACATACTTCATGGTTCATATGTTCCATGCATACAGTATTATGCTGGATATTAATATTATTCATTTAATAAATATTAAATACTGTATGTAAGGCCTTATGCTAAAGAACATAAGGATGAGAAAAGATATAGGTCCTTGCCCTTGTGAAAATTATAATTTAGTGGAAGATACACATTTCAATGTAAAATTACATTGTGATAAATTCTAGGAAGAGAAGTACATGGTGTTATGAAAGAATATAATGCTGAGTTAAGAATTACATTTTTCACAACTGAATGTTTAGGGATTGGATGTCAGGATTTTTCATTGCTTTTCAAAAGCTTATTCAATAGGAATAAATCACAGAGAATTTTAGGAATATTAAAAGGGACTTTATGCATCCTTATATAAAAGTACAGTAGAGATTTAACACTAGATCTTCATAAATTAATGACAATGCAGTGTGAGGTTTAATTTCACCTTCCATTTATTGAAGCATTAGTGTACAGTACACAATGTGCTGCATTCTGTACACTAATATAGGGTTTCTCAACCTTGTTACTGTTGACATTTTGGACTGGATAATTTTGTTATAGAGGCTACCATGCCTTATACTGTATGTGGCAGCATCACTGGCCTCTACACACAAGGTGCCAGTAGTATTCCCACATCCCCAGTCATAACAATAAACAATGCTTCTAGACACTGCCAAACGTCCCCTTCAGGCAGAATTTTCCTGGTTAAAAATCACTGCTTTATTCTAATATTTTTCATCTATTATGAAGTATAGGAAACAATACAGATGTGCAGAGTGTTAACAATGGGAAAATACCGAAACCATAATATTTTTGTAAAAAAAAAAAATCACACACACACCGAAAGAAAACTCAAATGGCATGTAAAATATTAACAGTGGGTATCTTGGTCATACGAATAAAATGTGGTTTGGAGTTTTATCCTCATTTTGTTTTTCTTCCAATTATTAACTTTTTAATCAGAAAAAGAATGTGTTCTATATACTATTCCATCATTTAAATGGAAGATATGATAAATTTTCACAGATAGGGCTGTATTTTTAAATTACTTTAGAATATTGTACACTGTATCATGCTGGAAAGGCAAAAGTAAATATTATATATATATGAATTTAATTTTTGATCTCCATGTAACTAGACTAAAGCAAGTACCTAATATTGTGTCTTGTTTTTAAGTAACTATCAGTATAAAGAATATCCCGTAAACTTGAGGCATTATTTTGGAGAAATTGATTGTTTTACTTTCTGCCTATTATAGTTACTTATCAAAAAAGCGTGTTTATTCTTCGAGGGAAGATTAAAACTAGGACACCCCACAGTGGATACAATGGAGTAAATAAAATGTGACTTCTCTTATTCACATGTTGCTGACTAGCCTAAAGAGGCATAATATGTCTCAAGATTATTTGTACTTTTCTTGGAGTTTTAGTTTTATTTAAAGAAACAAACAATTAATTGGCAATCAAGAGTAGCAGTTTTGAGTTTTTTGGTTTTTATTTTTTGTTTTCTCACTGTGACACAAATGAAGGAGGATTTCACACACATTCTCAGGAATATTCCCAGGTTTATGCATGTTTCCTACCTCACCAGCATTAACCCTTCCTCTTCTTTCCAAAAGAAGAAAATCAGAATGCGGTAAATTTAGAATATATAAAATACAATAGACTAGAAATAAGGAATTTTAAAACTAACTATTAAACACATATTATAACATCTCTTTCATTCAAAAAATATTAAGTGAATGGCTACTACGTAACAGATCATGTGTTAGACATATAGCTTAAGGTATAGTGAGAGTGGCACACATTAATCAAGCCCTCTTTCACAAATATGTAAAATTTAAACTATGATAAATGCTGTGAAGGAGGACATGTTTCTGTGAGGACATGTAAGTAGGGGAGCTGTTTTAGTTTGAGGGGTCAGGGAAGGCTTTCTAAATTGAAGAAGTGTCTTTTTGGGCAAGATCTAATAAATGAGTAGGAGTTAACTAGGTAAAGAAGTATGAGGGCCAAACATTACAGACAAACAGACCAATGTGTGCCAAGGTCTATATCCTAGAGAAGAATGGTACACTTAAGGAAGTGAAAGAAAGACATGCTGAGGCTCAGAGGGCAATGGTATGGGTGGTAAGAGATGAAATAGATGAGGTTAGAGTGGAGTAGGTAGGAGGGACCATGATACAGATGTTGGTCTTTAGCCTAAGAATAGTAGGAATATATTGAAAGTTTTTAAACTATGGAGTGGCGTGATAAGAATGACAGTTTGAAAAAAAGCATTTTGACACAGTATGCAAAAATTATTAGATGCAAGAAATGATAGTAATGAAAATTAATAGCTTATTGAAGTAGTCCAAGTAAGAGAGAGTAGTGGTTATAAACATAGAACGATAGGAATGGAGAAATTCACAAACTAGGATGAAAAGGATTTACTGAGAAGTTGTGAAGAAATGTCAAGGATAATACCTAGGGTACTAGCTTGTGGACCTGGATGAACTGAATTAGGTAAAGAAAATTAGGAGTAGTTTGGTTTACAGTCCCACCAACAGTGTAAAAGTGTTCCTATTTCTCCACATCCTCTCCAATGCCTGTTGTTTCCTGACATTTTAATGATTGCCGTTCTAACTGGTGTGAGATGGTATCTCATTGTGGTTTTGATTTGCATTTCTCTGATGGTGAGTGATGATGAGCATTTTTTCATCTGTTGGCTGCAATAAATGTCTTCTTTTGATAAGTGTCTGTTCATATCCTTTGCCCACTTTTTGATGGGGTTGTTTGTTTTTTCTTGTAAATTTGTTTGAGTTCTTTGTAGATTCTGAATATTAGCCCTTTGTCAGATGAGTAGATTGCAAAAATTTTCTCCCATTCTGTAGGGTGCCTGTTCACTCTGATGGTAGTTTCCTTTGCTGTGCAGAAGCTCTTTAGTTTAATTAGATCTCATTTGTCAATTTTGGCTTTTGTTGCCATTGCTTTTGGTGTTTTAGATATGAAGTCCTTGCCTATGCCCATGTCCTGAATGGTATTGCCTATGTTTTCTTCTAGGGTTTTTATGGTTTTAGGTCTAAATTTAAGTCTCTAATCCTTCTTGAATTAATTTTTGTATAACGAGTAAGGAAGGAATCCAGTTTGAGCTACTTATGGCTAGCCAGTTTTCCAAGCAACATTTATTAAATAGGGAATCCTTTCCACATTTGTTTTTTGTCAGGTTTGTCAAAGATCAGATGGTTGTAGATGTGAGGTATTATTTCTGAAGGCTCTGTTCCATTCCATTGGTCTATTTCTCTGTTTTGGTACCAGTACCATGCTGTTTTGGTTACTGTAGCCTTGTAGTATAGTTTGAAGTCAGGTAGCGTGATGCCTCCAGCTTTGTTCTTTTGACTTAGGATTGTCTTGGCAATGCGGGCTCTTTTTTGGTTCCATATAAATTTTAAAGTAGTTTTTTCCAATTCTGTGAAGAAAGTCATTGGTAGCTTAATAGGGATGGCAACCATTGTGGAAGACAGTGTGGCGATTCCTCAAGGATCTAGAACTAGAAATACCATTTGACCCAGCCATCCCATTACTGGGGATATACCCAAAGAATTATAAATCATGCTGCTATAAAGACACATGCACACGTAAGTTTATTGCAGCACTATTCACCATCGAAAAGACTTGGAATCAACCCAAATGTCCATCAATGACAGACTGGATTAAGAAAATGTGGCACATATACACCATGGAATACTATGCAGCCATAAAAAAGGATGAGTTCGTGTCCTTTGTAGGGACACGGATGCAGCTGGAAACCATCATTCTCAGCAAGCTATTGCAAGAACAGAAAACCAAACACCACATGTTCCCACTCATAGGTGGGAATTGAACAGTGAGAGCACTTGGACACAGTAAGGGAAACATCACACACCAGGGCCTGTTGTGGGGTGGGGGGAGTGGGGAGGGATAGCATTAGGAGATATACCTAATGTAAATGACAAGTAATGGGTGCAGCACTCCAACATGGCACATGTATACATATGTAAGAAACCTTCATGTTGTGCACATGTACCCTAGAACATAAAGTGTTAAAAAAAAAAAAAAAAAAAAGTAGTTTGGTTATGGAGAGAAGATTGAGAGTTCAGTATGGGTGTATTGAATTGAGGTGCCTTTAAGACATCACAATGAAAATATCCAAAAGACACTTAAATGTCTAGTTTTGGAGGTCAAAAAAACAGTCAAGGCTGGAGTACTAAATCTGAAGTTTATCTGTATACAAATATTGACAGAAGCTGTCGGTCCATTGCCTAGGGTAAAGAAGCCAGCCAAAACCCACCAAAACCAAGATGGTGATGAAAGTGACCTCAGGTTGTCCTCACTCCTCATTATACACTAATTATAATATATTAGCATGCTAAAAGACGCCAGCGCCATGACACTTGACAGATGCCAAGACAACGTCAGGAAGTTACTCTATATGGTCTAAAAAAGGGGAGCAACCCTCAGTTCTGGAAGAAATTGCCCACCCTTTTCCTGGAAAACTCATGAATAATCCACCCCTTGTTTAACATATAATCAAGAAATAACCATAAAAATTGCCAACCAGCAGCCCTCAGGACTGCTCTGCCTGTGAAATAGCCATTATTTTATTCCTTTACTTCCTTAATAAACTTGCTTTCACTTAAAAAAGAAGAGAAAAAAAAGAGAAGGCAGCTTAAGACCAAGCATTAAGGAACTCCAGCTTTATGGAAGGATAAACAAAGACATACTTGAAGAATGAGCAAGGAGTTAGGAGAAAAGAATGTTGTATCATAAAAATGAAAAAAAAAAAAAAAAAAAAAAAACCTACTTCAAGATATTTGAAAAAGAGGTCAAGAAAGATAAAAAGTGAAAAATATCTATTGGCTCTAGTAACAGCAGAAAGTGGGTTGAAGAATGTTTGAAGAAGTAAGAAAACTAAGAAAAAAAGTATAGACAATTCATTTGATAAGTTTGGCTGTGACCAGAAGAAGAAAGAGGGAGGTCGCTGAAAGAAAAGGCATAAGACTAAGAAAATTTTATTTTATTTTTTGTATTTATTTTTTAAATGTGAGAAGCCACTAGAGACAAACAAATTGTAGATTCAGGAAGAATTTGAAAGGAATGGTGAAGGTTTCAAAAGAGTCATAATCAGAGAGCAGTTAAGTGACTTTAATATAAGGTGGCCAGAAAAAAAAAAAAATTGGAATTGTTCCCACAGATTTGACACTAGAGTTGAGAACTGCCTATCTAAAAGAGTTCAGTATAGTTTAATTAGTAGGAAATTGCACAGAGCATTACATGAAAGAGATTTTCAGAGAAACCCTGATTTTAGTGCTGAATTGGATGATGTTTTAAAAATTATTTATAGCCCTATACCATTCTTGGGAGGTTTCTAGGAGTATCTACCTTGTCTCTCTAAAATTAACTGAGAATCTTAACGGTTAATCATTACATACTTTTTTTTAGTTTTCCAGTGTACTAATTTTGTCTTCTTTAACCCAGCGTTTCATATGTAAAATCTCCATTTGGGTACTTTTTTTCAAATTCACTTTTTCTTTTTTATTATGTCCTATTCTTGCCTTACTGACTATATTTCTTTTTTTGAAATCTCAACACACTCATTTTTATTTTTTTTATTTTTTTATTTTTTTTATTATTATACTTTAAGTTCTAGGGTACATGTGCATAACGTGCAGGTTTGTTACATATGTATACTTGTGCCATGTTGGTGTGCTGCACCCATCAACTCGTCAGCACCCATCAATTCGTCATTTATATCAGGTATAACTCCCAATGCAATCCCTCCCCCCTCCCCCCCATGATAGGCCCCGATGTGTGATGTTCCCCTTCCCAAGTCCAAGTGATGTCATTGTTCAGTCCCCACCTATGAGTGAGAACATGCGGTGTTTGGTTTTCTGTTCTTGTGATAGTTTGCTAAGAATGATGGTTTCCAGCTGCATCCATGTCCCTACAAAGGACGCAAACTCATCCTTTTTTATGGCTGCATAATATTCCATGGTGTATATGTGCCACATTTTCTTAATCCAGTCTGTCACAGATGGACATTTGGGTTGATTCCAAGACTTTGCTATTGTGAATAGTGCCGCAATAAACATACGTGTGCATGTGTCTTTATAGCAGCATGATTTATAATCCTTTGGGTATATACTCAGTAGTGGGATGGCTGGGTCATATGGTACATCTAGATCTAGATCCTTGAGGAATCGCCACACTGTTTGCCATCCCCATCAAGCTACCAATGAGTTTCTTCACAGAATTGGAAAAAACAGCTTTAAAGTTCATATGGAACCAAAAAAGACCCCACATTGCCAAGACAATCCTAAGTCAAAAGAACAAAGCTGGAGGCATCACGCTACCTGACTTCAAACTATACTACAAGGCTACAGTAACCAAAACAGCATGGTACTGGTACCAAAACAGAGATATAGACCAATGGAACAGAACAGAGTCCTCAGAAATAATACCACACATCTACAGCCATCTGATCTTTGACAAACCTGAGAGAAACAAGAAATGGGGAAAGGACTCCCTATTTAATAAATGGTGCTGGGAAAATTGGCTAGCCATAAGTAGAAAGCTGAAACTGCATCCTTTCCTTACTCCTTATATGAAAATTAATTCAAGAAGGATTAGAGACTTAAATGTTAGACCTAATACCATAAAAACCCTAGAAGAAAACCTAGGTGGTACCATTCAGGACATAGGCATGGGGAAGGACTTCATGTCTAAAACACCAAAAGCAAAGGCAGCAAAAGCCAAAATTGACAAATGGGATATGATTAAACTAAAGAGCTTCTCCACAGCAAAAGAAACTACCATCAGAGTGAACAGGCAACCTATAGAATGGGAGAAAATTTTTGCAATCTACTCATCTGACAAAGGGCTAATATTCAGAATCTACAAAGAACTCAAACAAATTTACAAGAAAAAAACAAACAACCCCATCAAAAAGTGGGCAAAGGATATGAACAGACATTTCTCAAAAAAAGACATTCCTACAGCCAACAGACACTTGAAAAAATGCTCATCATCACTCGCCATCAGAGAAATGCAAATCAAAACCACAATGAGATACCATCTCATACCAGTTAGAATGGCAATCATTAAAAAGTCAGGAAACAACAGGTGCTGGAGAGGATGTGGAGAAATAGGAACACTTTTACACTGTTGGTGGGATTGTAAACTAGTTCAACCATTATGGAAACACACTCATTTTTAATAGTTCCTTATATATTTCTCAGTTATATGTAGTCTTCAAAAGTGAATTCTTCTATTTATTCGTCTGCTTATACTTGTTCATTGGCAGTTGATTTTCTGGAATGCTTTTAACTTATAATCGTGAGTTTATCTTTAGTGGGTGTTGTTTCTGTATGTCTTGGGTGTTCTGAATTATGGAAGCAACTCTGTGGGGCCAGTTTTGTGTTTGATTTTGCTGTGATCTTATGGCTTTTACCAGTAAAAGACTTGTTTTAATGTTATTTTCTCTGTTCAGAGTTTCCAAGCTCCTTGAGAAGTGCTAATTCAGCCTCACAGCTACAAATAGCACAGATTTGGAGTGCTAGTCCTCCTGGTGACTCTCCTTCTATCCTTTGTCCAGAGTGGCTGGCTTCTTCTGTACTGTATTCCTCAGACCAAAACAGCCTTTCTAGCTTGCTGCTATACATAGAGTGTAGAATTTTGACTCCCACTCTGTATCTCTACCATACACATCAGGGTTTTAAACCTTTTATCTAGCATTTTAATCTAATTAGCACTGGAGAAATACTTCCTGCATTGGCATGGTCCTCCATATTGACCAAAGAATTTGTGGACTGTATAAAAACTGTTCTAGTTGATTAAAATATATGGTTGGATGACTGATATAGATGTTAGCATATGTTAGAAATCCAAAACTGTCTAATTTGGAATGTGTATAAATGCATGTTTGAAGCCATATTCTGAGACTAGAATTACAAATTCTTTTGACACAATAATGACATTTATAAAAATTTACATTTAAGAATTAGAAATTGAAAGAATTCCGTTACATACATGTCTGTATATTTAAAGTAACTTCCATATGCTATCTCTTAATCACTGGTGTTTTCTGATAACCTTAATGTCTAAACTTTTCCAATGACATAATGTGTACTTTGTGTCAGGCATATGAAATATGTAGTATAATAAGATTTAGAGAAAAGTAGACATCCTTCAAGTTTGTGTGTGAAGAGGTTAAACAATGTAATGAAAAGAGAAGAAAGGAAATAATTTAAGAATGAATGACAGTCCACAAAGTCATATATTTAGAAAATGTACTTTTTATTACCTTTAGTTAAAAGTTATTTGTACATAATACAGTGGATATAATGGGTACTTGTTGAATTAATTAATTTCTATGTTAAGGCCAGTCTCTGTGAGGAGGTAGACACTAAATCTTAATAAATGCAGGGCCTTTTTCTCTCTTTTCTCCCTGGGTCTGGGTCCTAAGATTCTAGTGCCTTTGAGTGCCAGTATGTTGGCAAGGATGAATATTTGGCTTGGCTGATGCTTTCTGAGCTATAGCCCTCCAGGTCACTGTACTTTCTTCATTCTACTAAAAGATATTTACTATTTACTCAGTACTAAATCAGTGACATCCTCTGCTGCTCCCCTACCATCCTAAGCATGAGAAAATTCTTGCTTTCTCTTTAAAGTGTATTCTGGAAGTGGGATGAAATGGGCTTCCCTGCTGACAAAACTCCAAACCTTATGGAATGTTCTATCCTGTCATTCTCCCACCAATTGTAAGCTGAGGCAAATATGTTGCAGAGTACCTTCCCAGAGATCCATCAGCATCTTGCCCCAACCCCATAGACTCTTTATCTACTATGTGTTGAGCGTAAGGGGATGGGGAAAAGAGGAACAGGAAAAAGACCTTCCAGATCTATTATTATGCTCAGAATCATGGGTTTCTGAAAATCAAAGACCAAAAGTTTAATAATTTAATTTCTTTGTTATCTACATACTGCTGTGTCATCCATTCCTTGAGCATTTTCTGCTTCTGCCTGAATGGAGAAGAAGGGTCATGGATAACCAGAACTGGGAACAAAAACCACATTGGTATATATGTGTATATATATGTATTATTTTTTTCCCACAAAGAAATAAAAGAGAAAAGAATAAAGCAGGAAAAGAGGCCCAGGAGATTTAGTAAAGGAGAGAAAAGACTAAATGACCTCTTTACTCTTTAAAGTAATGTATGACATGCCTGTGACTGAGGATTTAACGAATCTGGAACCAGTGGACAAGTATAAGGATTGTTGTTGGGGAGGCTGAAAAATGAATTTTGTTATGGAGCCATGTTCTTTCTCAGTGATAGCTCAACGGGATTTCTCACCCACCTAGAAATCAGAAACTAAGAACTTTGATTTATTAAAAAATTTAAAAATAAATGAGGGAATACAAATCAAAATAATGCAAACTCAGGGGATACGATTATTTTAAGGCTTATAAGGAAAAATATCATAATTATTCATTATAAAACCAAGGTATCTTATTCCACTCAAATGAAAATTACCTCCTGATTATTTGACTTTCAAAATGTCTTACATTACCAACACAGGCACCTGGTTCAGGCCCTTGATACCCATGCCTTAATAACCCTCCTTCTGCCATTTAGCACTCACGTTGTTGAAGATATCTTCTCTTCATGTTTTTCTCCGTTTTCAAAGAATTCATAGGTCGTACTTGCTCAGCATGTTCACTGTAGCATCCCTAGTGCCTTGGGTATTCTTGCTATGCATGGAATTACATTTTCCCAGAATTCATGTGCTTAAACCCTAATCCCCAATGTGATATTTGGAGATAGAGCTTTTACGGTTAAATGAAGTTAGGGTCCTAATCCAATAGGATGGGTGGTCTTATTTAAAAAAAGAGCAGTCTCTCCTCTACCCCTTTCTTTCTTGCCACTCCCCACCCCCCTCACTGATACAACTCTGATGACTGGGGGAACATCAGGGTCTTTGGCCTCACGCCAGTAGGATTAATGACACTGAAACACATGGAGTGGTTTTAAGGAATGAAGTTTAATAGGCAAGGAAGAAGAAAACAGCTCCTGGTACAGAGACAGACGGAGGGGAGATCTGAACAAAGAGAAAACCCCATGTGTAGCAGAGAATTGGCTGCTTATATTGGGATCCTGGAAGAGGAAGTATTTGGTTTCCACAGGGCCCAGGGTATTGGTTTGACCAGGTGTGTCATTTATGTAGCCTGCAAAAACAAAAACAAAAACCTGGCCCTCCCACCCTAGCGCCTTTTTATATGCAAATGCAGGGCTCCATGTCCATGATATTCTACACATGTGGGGATATGTGGGGGTGGCCATATTGCCAGGCAAATGTTGGGGCAAGAGCAAGAGACAGACCGTGGGAATCGCCATGTTTGGGTGGACACAGTTTCTAATGGCCATATCAAAGCTTGCCAGCCGGCTCTAAGAGCCAGGGCTTTCCTGCTAGACAAGAAACATTTCTTGAGCTTCTTTAAAAGAAACAAAAACTTCCCGAGGACCCCCTTTCCTCTCTATCTGCCTAAAATAATTTTTAATGACTCTTATAACACCACCATCCCCCACTGCCCCCCCAACACACACGTGAACACACAGTCAGAAGGTGGATATCTGCAAGTCAAGAAGAGAGCCTTCACCAGAAGCTGACCATGCTGACTCCCTGATCTCAGACTTCCAGACTCCAGAACTGTGAGAAATAAATTTCTCTTGTTTAAGTCACCCTATCTTAAGTCTATACTATCTTGTTTTGGCAGCCCAAGCAGATTGAAATAATCCCCAAGGCCTAGAATAATGCTTAGCCCATTCAATAAATATTTGCTGACTGCCATGGACGTTAGCTGAACTACATTGCATTCAGGAACATGATGAAACTTCCCAGCTGACAAGTAATGACGTCTACTGTAGGCTTTGTTAACCATACAGTCTTTGTCACAACTACCAATGGTCCCTGACTTACAATGGTTGCATTTATGATTCTTAAACTTTATAGTGGGTTTATCAGGATGTATGCCTTTTCAACTTATATTTTTGACTTACACGTATCAGGATTTAGCCCTATCATAAGACAAGAAGCATCTGTACTTAGCTCTGCCATAGTAGCACAAAAGCAGCCATCCCCAATACATACACAAATGAGCATGGCTGTTTTCCAGTTAAATTTTATTTACAAAAACAGGCAGCAGACTGGATTTAGCCCACAACTTTACAGTTTAACCCACCTTAGCTGTCCAAGGAATATTGCATACTACTACTTAGAAAAGCTCTCACCCAATCATACTGACAAGTGCTCCTTCCACACACTCCATGTTGTTCCCCTTGCCTCAAAATTCCTCTTCACTTTTTGTGGAAAGAAAATTGATTCCAATTTCCATTCCCTCCATGTCCAGGAATTAAGGAAAAACAAAACACAGTCCATTCCCACAGGGTCTTGTAATAGAGGGGAATATATGTAGCTAATCAATATAGGTATTGTAGGAGGTGTAAAAGGAATAGTAGGGACATAAAGGAAGAGGTGGAACATTTTACATAGGGTAGAATAGTAAAAGACCTCAGAGGAAAGGAAAAGGTACAAGATGGAACACTATAAGAAGTGAGATAGTGGCCGGGTGCAGTGGCTCACTCCTGTAATCCCAGCACTTTGGGAGGCCGAGGCGGGCAGATCACAAAGTCAGGAGATCAAGACCATCCTGGCCAACATGTTGAAACCCTGTCTGTACGAAAAATATAAAAATTAGCTGGGAGTGGTGGTGCATGCCTGTAATCCCAGCTACTCGAGAGGCTGAGGCAGGAGAATCGCTTGAGCGGAGTCAGAGGTTGCAGTAAGCTGAGATCGTGCCACTGCACTCCAGACTGGTGACAGAGACTCTGTCTCCAAAAAAAAAAAAAAAAAAAGAGAGACAGCAGAGAGTGGAAGGAGGAACAAGTCTAAGACAGTAGGGAAGGGGAAAGGCAAGCAAAATGGAAAGAAGTAAATGCTGAAATATAAAAAGCAAGAATGAGCTCATCCCGTTTATGTTAAATGTGTGTGTATCTAAGTTAAAAACAAGTGGAAAAGATTGATCAATATATGCTGACTTATCGAGATCCTCATGGTATGTTGGTAAGGGAAAAATAAATAAGCAGTGTACTATGGGTGCATGCTTTTGTGTTTTCTGTGAGCCAAGGAAAGGTATGAGGAGTTACCAGTGTTGCCTCAAGGATGGTTGTCTCTGGAAGGTAGGGGCTGGGCAGGTGGGATAGAAGTAGTTATGGTGATTTTAACTGTAAATAACAAAAACATGACTGACAGGGGCTTGGCAAGTTGATGTTTATTTTTCTCATATGATAAGTGTAGTACTTCTGCAGTCAGGGATACAGACTAATTTTGTGTCTCCATTCCTTCTGTTCTCATGCATGTTGCCTCATTTTGCAAGATGACTGACACAGATGGAAATACGAGGCACAAATCATGTTCAAGGAAGGGAAAAGGGATAGTGTTGGCTCCTTCTCCTTTCATCAGGAAATCAAAAGCTCTCACAGAAACTTTGAGCATACTTTTCCTTTGGTCTCATTGGCCAAAGCTGGGCCAACTCTAGCTGAAGAATGCTTAGGTAAACAACTATTTAAACAACTATTTAGGCTTTCTGCATTCTATAATGGAGAATATTTTTATAAAGAAGAAGGCTGGGGAAAGTATTGGTTTATCCAACCAAGAGTATCTGTGACAGTTTGTTTTGCCTTTATAAGTATTATATTTCATTGTTTCATTATTTGCTATAATGTGTTCATTTTATAGTAAGAAAATAAATACCAAATTTAGAACTTGCCATCACCCAACTAGTTGACCTCTCAGCTTAAAAATGTGACATTGCTGAGTGTCGAAATGTTATGTGAAAAAGAGGAAGGAAGAAGATAATGGAAGACAATGGCAGGGCCTGCACTTTTAACATAATGATCTCATCCACCAGTTAGTAATCATGATTTGGTCAGTTACCTGTAAACTGATTTACCTGATGTGTAAATCCTTTCCCAGAGACTAGATGGCAGTTTCTCTGGACTGAGAAAGAGTAGAATTTTTTAATAGTCTCAAGAGACACAGACAGCAAGCTCTTCCAGATTCCATTTTAAAAAGATCTGTCTTGCAGTAGTAGAGAGCATGAATTGTATAAATTGTGAGAGAGGAGGAAATGCTAAGTCCAGACAAGAGATTATGAGAGCTGAACTAAGGTGGTAATAATGGCAAAAGAGAAAGGGCGTAAAGTATAAGAAAAGTTAAGCAAGAAAAATTTACCTAAACTGATGACTAGTGAAATGTAGAAAGAGATGATAATGGAAGAATCTAAAATTATTACTAAATTCCCTTCTTAGATGGATAATAATTGGATTGTGGTAACTTAATTAAGATTTTGGATGAGGTATAGGTTTAAAGGAAAAGTTAACTTACCTTTGAACATGTTATGCCTGCCTTTTCCTATGTGGCAAATCCACAGAGAGATGGATATCTATTTATTTAAATTTTTGTAGAGATGGAGATCTCATTGTGTTGCCTAGGCTGGTCTCAAACTCCTGGCCCCAAATTGCCTTCCTGCCTTGACCTTCCAAAGTGCTGGGATTGCAGGTGTAAGCTACTATACCTGGTATGATGGATGTCTAATAGATAGACTAATGGTTTGGGGGATTAGGAGAGTGGTCCCAGCCAAAGCTAGAGATTGAATCATTAGATTAACAGGTAGTGGTTGAAACGGTAGTAATTAAAGATATAACTACTCAGGGAGAATGTATACTGTCAGAAATGAAAAGATCCAAGGCTGAACCCTATAACGTACCAACATTTAATGGTTTGCCAGGGGAAAAGCCAGAAAAAGAAAGAGTTAGAAGCTAAAAGGAAACTCTATTCAAGTGGCATCCTTGAACTGGATAACTTTAAGAGTTTGGCCAATAACATTAAATGCTGCAGAATTATTGAGTACAATGAGAACTAAAAATAGAGTATTGGATATGGCAATTGGATCATAGATTTTTGGCTATAGCAATTTTATTTTAATAGTGGGTAGTGCGAAAGAATAGACAGAAGTGAGCTGGAACTCTACTCTGAAGGAAAGGAAAGAAGTGACTATGGCTAGATGAAAATGTAGCCTGCAGAGACAGTTTTTTCTGTTGTTATTGTTGTTGGTGGTGGTGGTGGTGGTGGTGTTTTTTAATAGGAGGGATTTGTACATGTGTGTCTCCTTTAGGGAAGGCCATGTCAAGAGAGAATTGATTATTTTCTTTATTATACTTTATGTTCTAGGGTACATGTGCACAACGTGCAGGTTTGTTACATATGTATACATGTGCCATGTTGGTGTGCTGCACCCATTAACTAGTCATTTACATTAGGTATATCTCCTAATGCTATTCCTCCCCACTCCCCCCACCCCACAACAGGCCCTGGTGTGTGACGTTCCCCTTCCTGTGTCCAAGTGATCTCATTGTTCAATTCTCACCTATGAGTGAGAACATGCAGTGTTTGGTTTTATGTTCTTGTGATAGTTTGCTGAGAATGATGGTTTCCAGCTTCATCCATGTCCCTACAAAGGACAGGAACTCATACTTTTTTATGGCTGCATAGTATTCCATGGTGTATATGTGCCACATTTTCTTAATCCAATCTGTCACTGATGGACATTTGGGTTGATTTCAAGTCTTTGCTATTGTGAATAGTGCTGCAATAAACATATATGTGCATGTGTCTTTATAGCAGCATGATTTATAATCCTTTGGGTATATCCCCAGTAATGGGATGGCTAGGTCAAATGGTATTTCTAGTTCTAGATCCTTGAGGAATCGCTACACTGTCTTCCACAATGGTTGAACTAGTTTACAGTGCCACCAACAGTGAAAAAGTGTTCCTGTTTCTCCACATCCTCTCCAGCACCTGTTGTTTTCTGACTTTTTAATGATCACCATTCTAACTGGTGTGAGATGGTATCTCATTGTGGTTTTGATTTGCATTTCTCTGATGGCGAGTGATGATGAGCATTTTTTCACGTGTCTCTTGGCTGCATAAATGTCTTCTTTTGAGAAGTGTCTGTTCATATCCTTTGCTCACTTTTTGATGGGGTTGTTTTTTTCTTGTAAATTTGTTTGAGTTCTTTGTAGGTTCTGGATATTAGCCCTTTGTCAGATGAGTAGATTGCAAAAATTTTCTCCCATTCTGTAGGTTGCCTGTTCACTCTGATGGTAGTTTCCATTGCTGTGCAGAAACTCTTTAGTTTAATTAGATCCCATTTGTCAATTTTGGCTTTTGTTACCATTGCTTTTGGTGTTTTAGACATGAAGTCCTTCTCCGTGCTTATGTCCTAAATGGTACTGCCTATGTTTTCTTCTGGGGTTTTTCTGGTTTTAGGTCTAACATTTAAATCTCTAATCCATCTTGAATTAATTTTTGTATAAGGTGTAAGGAAGGGATTCAGTTTCAGCTTTCTACTTCTGGCTAGCCAGTTTTCCCAGCAGCATTTATTAAATAGGGAATCCTTTACCCATTTCTGTTTTTTGTCAGGTTTGTCAAAGATCAGATGGTTGTAGATGTCTAGTATTATTTCTGAGGGCTGTTCTGTTCCATTGGTCTATATCTCTGTTTTGGTACCAGTACCATGCTGTTTTGGTTACTGTAGCCTTGTAGTATAGTCAGGTAGCGTGACACCTCCAGCTTTCTTCTTGGCTTAGGATTGTCTTGGCAATGTGGGCTCTTTTTTGGTTCCTGTTTTATTTCACTGTGCAGTGGTTTGTAGTTCTCCTTGAAGAGGTCCTTCACATCCCTTGTAAGTTGGATTCCTAGGTATTTATTCTCTTTGAAGCAATTGTGAATGGGAGTTCACTCATGATTTAGCTCTCTGTCTGTTATTAGTGTATAAGAATGCTTGTGATTTCTGCACATTGATTTTGTATCCTGACACTTTGCTGAAGTAGCTTATCAGCTTAAGGAGATTTTGGGCTGAGACAATGGGGTTTTCTAAATATACAATCATGTCATCTGCAAACAGGGACAATTTGACTTCCTCTTCTCCTAATTGAATATGCTTTCTTTCTTTCTCTTGCCTGATTGCCCTGGCCAGAACTTCTATTAGTATGTTGAATAGGAGTGGTGAGAGAGGGCATCCCTGTCTTGTGCCAGTTTTCAAAGGGAATGCTTCCAGTTTTTGCCCATTCATTATGATATTGGCTGTGGGTTTGTCATAAATAGCTCTTCTTGAGATATGTTCCATCAATACTGAATTTATTGATAGTTTTTAGCATGAAGGACTGTTGAGTTTTGTCAAAGGCCTTTTCTGCATCTATTGAGATAATCATGTGGTTTTTGTCTTTGGTTCTGTTTATATGCTGGATTACGTTTATTGATTTGCATATATTGAACCAGCCTTGCATCCCAGGGATGAAGCCCACTTGATCATGGTGGATAAGCTTTTTGATGTGCTACTGGATTCAGTTTGCCAGTATTTTATTGAGGATTTTTGCATTGATGTTCAGCAGGGGTGGGTCTACAATTCTCTTTTTTTGTTGTGTCTCTGCCAGGCTTTGGTATCAGGATGATGTTGGCCTCATAAAATGAGTTAGGGAGGATTCCCTCTTTTTCTATTGATGGGAATAGTTTCAGAAGGAATGGTACTAGCTCCTCCTTATACCTCTGGTAGAATTTGGCTGTGAATCCATCTGGTCCTGGACTTTTTTTGGTTGGTAGGCTATTATTGCTTCAGTTTACAGCCTGCTATTGGTCTATTCAGGGATTCAACTTCTTCCTGATTTAGTCTTGGGAGAGTGTATGTGTCCAGGAATTTATCCATTTCTTCTAGGTTTTCTGGTTCATTTGCATAGAGGTGTTTATAGTATTCTCTGATGGTACCGTGTTTGTATTTCTATAGGGTCAGTGGTAATATCCCCTTTATTATTTTTTATTGCGTCGATTTGATTCTTCTGTCTTTTCTTCTTTATTAGTCTTTCTAGCAGTCTATGCATTTTGTTGATCTTTTCAAAAAACCAGCTCCTGGATTTATTGATTTTTTGAAGGGTCTTTTTGTGTCTCTTTCTCTTTCAGTTCTGCTCTGATCTTAGTTATTTCTTGCCTTCTGCTAGCTTTTGAATGTGTTTGCTCTTGCCTCTCTAGTTCTTTTAATTGTGATGTTAGGGTGTCAATTTCAGATCCTTCCTGCTTTCTCTTGTTGGCATTTAGTGCTATAAATTTCCCTCTACACACTGCTTTAAATGTGTCCCAGAGATTCTGGTATGTTGTATCTTTGTTCTCATTGGTTTCAAAGAACATCTTTATTTCTGCCTTCATTTTGTTATATACCCAGTAGTCATTCAGGAGCAGGTTGTTCAGTTTCCATGTAGTTGAGTGGTTTTGAGTGAGTTTCTTAATCTTGAGTTCTAGTTTGATTGCACTGTGGTCTGAGAGACAGTTTGTTATAATTTCTGTTCTTTTACATTTGCTAAGGAGTGCTTAACTTCCAACTATATGGTCAATTTTGGAATAAGTGTGATGTGGTGCTGAGAAGAATGTATATTCTGTTGATTTGGGGTGGGGAGTTCTGTAGATGTCTATTGGTCTGCTTGGTGCAAAGTTGAGATCAATTCCTGGATATCCTTAACTTTCTGTCTCATTGATCTGTCTAATGTTGACAATGGGGTGTTAAAGTCTCTCATTATTATTGTATGGGAGTCAAGTCTCTTTGTATGTGTCTAAGGACTTGCTTTATGAATCTGGGTGCTCCTGTACTGGCTGCATATGTATTTAGGATACTTAGCTCTTCTTGTTGAATTGATCCCTCTACCAGTATGTAATGGCCTTATCTCTTTTGATCTTTGATGGTGTAAAGTCTGTTTTATCAGAGTCTGTTTTATCAGAGACTAGGATTGCATCTCCTGCCTCTTTTTGTTTTCCATTTGCTTGGTAGATATTCCCCTATCCATTTATTTTGAGCCCATGTGTGTCTCTGCACATGAGATGGGTCTCCTGAATACAGCAAACTGATGGGTCTTAACCCTTTATCCAATTTGGCAGTCTGTGTCTTTTAATTGGAGCCTGTAGCCCATTTACATTTAAGATTAATATTGTTATGTGTGAACTTGATCCTGTCATTATGATGTTAGCTGGTGATTTTGTTCATTAGTTGATGCAGTTTCTTCCTAGCGTCGATGGTCTTTACATTTTGGCATGTTTTTACAGTGGCTGGTACTGGTTGTTCCTTTCCATGTTTAGTGCTTCCTTCAGGAGCTCTTGTAGGGCAGGCCTCGTGGTGACAGAATCTCAGCATTTGCTTGTCTGTAAAGGATTTTATTTCTCCTTCACTTATGAAACTTAGTTTGGCTGGATATGAAATTCTGGGTTGAAAATTCTTTTCTTTAAGAATGTTGAATATTGGCCCCCACTCTCTTCTGACTTGTAGAGTTTCTGCCAAGAGATCTGCTGTCAGTCTGATGGGCTTCCCTTTGTATGTAGCCCAGCCTTTCTCTCTGACTGCCCTTAACGTTTATTCCTTCATTTCAACTTTGGTGAATCTGACAATTATGTGTCTTGGAGTTGCTCTTCTCGAGGAGTGTGTTGGTGGCGTTCTCTGTATTCCCTGAATTGGAATGTTGGCCTGCCTTGCTAGGTTGGGGAAATTCTCTTGGGTAATATCCTGCAGAGTGTTTTCCAACTTGGTTCCATTCTCCCCGTCACTTTCATGTACAACAATTAGACATAGATTTGGTCTTTTCATGTAGTCCCATATTTCTTGGAGCCTTTATTCTTTTCTTTTTAGTCTTTTTTCTCTTTTTAGTCTTTTTTCTCTAAACTTCTCTTCTCGCTTCATTTCATTCATTTAATCTTCAAGTCACTGATACCCTTTCTTCCAGTTGATCGAGTCAGTTACTGAAGCTTGTGCATTTGTCGCATAGTGCATGTGTCATGGTTTTCAGCTCTATCTGGTCACTTAAAAACTTCTTTGCATTGGTTATTCTAGTTAGCCATTCATCAGATCTTTTTTCAAAGTTTTTAGCTTCTTTGCCATGGGTTTGTACTTCTTCCTTTAGCTCAGAGAAGTTTGATTGTCTGAAGCTGCCTTCTCTCAACTCGTCGAAGTCATTCTCCATCTAGCTTTGTTTCGTTGCTGGCAAGGAGCTGCGTTCCTTTGGAGGGGGAGAGGTGCTCTGATTTTTAGAATTTTCAGCTTTTCTGCACTGCTTTTTCCCCATCTTTGTGGTTTTATCTACCTTTGGTCTTTGATGATTGTGACATACAGATGTGGTTTTGGTGTGGATGTCCTTTCTATTTGTTAGTTTTCCTTCTAACAGTCAGGACCCTCATCTGCAGGTCTGTTGGAGTTTGCTCGAGGTCCACTTCAGACCCTGTTTGCCTGGATATCAGCAGCGGAAGATGCAGAAGAGTGAATATTGCTGAATAGCAGATGTTGCTGTCTGATCATTCCTCTGGAAGCTTCGTCTCAGAGGTGAATCTGGCCATGTGAGGTGTGAGGTGTCAGTCTGCCCCTAGTTAGGGGTGTCTCCCAGTTAGGCTACTCCATGTCAGGTACCCCCTTCAGCAGGCAGTCTGTCAGTTCTCAGATCTCAGACTCCATGCTGGGAGAACCACTACTCTCTTCAAAGCTGTCAGACAGGGACGTTTACATCTGCAGAGGTTTCTGCTGCCTTTTGTTTGGCTATGCCCTGTCTCCAGAGGTGGAGTCTACAGAGGCAGGCAGACCTCTTTGAGCTGCGGTGGGCTCCTCCCAGTTAGAGCTTCCAGGCTGCTTTGTTTACCTACTCAGGCCTCAGTAATGGCGAGCTACCCTCCCCCAGCCTTACTGCTGCCTTGCGGTTAGATCTCAAACTGCTGTGCTAGCTATGAGAGAGGCTCCGTGGGCATGGGACCCTCCAAACCAGTCAGGGATATAATCTCCTGGTGTGCCGTTTGCTAAGACCCTTGGTAAAGCACAGTATTAGGGTGGGAGTGACCCGATTTTCTAGGTGCTGTGTGTCATGGTTTCCCTTGGCTAGGAAAGGGAATTCCCTTACCCCTTGCACTTCCCAGGTGAGGCGATGCCTCGCCCTGCTTCGACTCTCGCTCAGTGGGCTGTACCCACTGTCCTCCACCCACTTTCCAACACGCCCCAGTGAGATGAACCCGGTACCCCAGTTGGAAATGCAGAAATCACACGTCTTCTGTGTCACTCACACTGGGAGCTGGACGCTGGAGCTGTTCCTATTCGGCCATCTTGGAACCTATATCACCAATCATCTTGTTTAAAAAAAAAAAATATTTAAAAGTATGCTTATACATAGGAAAAATCTCTAGGAAGATATATACTTAAATATTAGTAATTCTGGCTAATGGATGGTTTTTATTTTTTCTATTTATATCACTTAATTTTTCACAATGAATATTTATTGAGAATCTAAATACATTTTAGACTAGTTAGTGTTATCTTTAATCCTACTACATCCTATGATGAGTTAATGAAGAGTTGGCTGGGTGCTTTTATTACCAATATGTCCTCAAAAATATAGTCCATTTTTGGCCAGACACGGTGGCTCACATCTTTAATCCCAGCACTTTGGAAGGCCAAGGCGTGTGGATCACTTGAGGTCAGGAGTTCAAGACCAGCCTGGCCAACATGTTAAAATCCTGTCTCTGCTAAAAATACAAAAATAAATCACTGGGTCATGGTGGTGCACGCCTGTGGTCCCAAATACGTGGGAGGCTGAGGCAGGAGAATCACTTGAATCCGATATATATGAGATGGTATGTCAGTTTGGTTTTTGATTTGTACTTCTCTTAATGATTAGCGATGTTGAACATTTTTTTCATGTGCTAGTTGGCCATGTATATGTCTTCTTTTGACAAGTGTCTGTTTGTGTCCTTTGCCCATTTTTTAATGGAGTTTTTTTCCTTGTTAAGTTTCTTACAGATTCCGGATATTAGACCTTTGTTGGATGTATAGTTTGCAAATATTTTCTTTCATTCTGTAGATTGTCTGATTAGTCTGTTGATTGTTTCTTTTGCTGTGCAGAAGTTCTTTAGTTTAATTACATCATATTTGTCAATTTTTTTTTTTCTTTGCTGCTGTTGCTTTGTCTTTGGAATGAACTCTTTGCCAGGGCCTATGACCACAATGGTATTTTCTAAGTTTTTTTCTAGGGTTTTATTGTTTTTTTTTTTTTTTTTTCTGTGTAAAACATTCATTTATTTTATTATTTCACTATGAATACAGATTTCTGTATTTTGGGTGGCATTTATCATTTATATCATAGAAAGAAATTATGATTTACAGATTTTACAAGGTCATTCTGAACTTCAAAACTGAAATTTGTTATTTATTATAGAATTTTTCGATACTTTGAATTTATACATGACATTTACGAATGATAGATACAGCTTACTAATAACTCTATGTCAGAAATTAGTAGAGAACAAATGGTTTTTTAATAGATTTTTCCTTAAAAGTTGCATCATCTGTTTCCCAGAGAGAAAGGTCGGGTTACCCACAAAGGGAAACTGGGTTTTATAGTTTTAAGTTTTATGTTAAAGTCTTGAATCCATCTTGAGTTGATTTTTATATTGTAAATAAGGTGTCTAGTGTTAATCTTCTGCTATGGCAAGCCAATTGTCCCAGTATGATTTATTGAATAGGGAAACTTTTCCTCATTGTTTGTTTTTGTCGACTTTGTTCAAGATCACATGGTTTTAGGTGTGCAACTTTTTTTCTGGGCTCTGTATACTGATACATTGGTCTACGTGTCTGTTTTTGTACCAGTACCATGCTGTTTTGGTTACTGTAGCCTTGTAGTATAGTTTAAAGTAATGTGGTATCTCCAGCTTTGTACCTTTTG
Source organism: Piliocolobus tephrosceles (assembly GCF_002776525.5). Taxonomy (NCBI): domain Eukaryota; kingdom Metazoa; phylum Chordata; class Mammalia; order Primates; family Cercopithecidae; genus Piliocolobus; species Piliocolobus tephrosceles. Next base: position 54,863,461 of record NC_045437.1, on the reverse strand, counting down.
CTTAGGATTGCTTTGGGTATTCTAACTCTTTTTGGTTCCATATGCATTTTAGAATAGTTTTTCCTAATTCTGTGGAAAAGGTCATTGGTAGTTTGATAGAAAATAGCATTAAATCTGTAACTTGCTTTAGGCTGTATGTCCATTTTAATAATATTGATTCTTTATATCCCATATCTATGAGCATGGGATGTTTTTCCATTTGTATTTGTCATGTCTGATTTCTTTCAGCAGTGTTTTGTAATTTTCATTGTAGAGATCTTTCGCCTCCCTGATTAGCCATATTCCTAGGTATTTTTGTGTGTGTGGTTATTGTGAACGGGATTGCATCCTTGATTTCACACTATACTTGGACAGTGTTGGAATATAGAAAAGCTACTGATTTTTGTACATTGATTTTAGATCCTGAAACTTTGCTGAAGTTCTTTATCAGATCTAGGAACTTTGGGGCAGAGACTGTGGGGTTTCTGTATATAAAATCATATCATCCATGAAGATAGTTTGACTTCCTATGTTATTATTTGGATGCCTTTTGTTTCTCTCTCTTGCCTGATTGCTCTGGCTAGGACCTCCAGTACTATGTTGAATAGGCATGATGCGAATGGGAATCCTTGTATTACTCCAGTTCTTAAGGGGAATGCTTCCAGCTTTTGCCTATTCAGGATGATGTTGGCTGTGGGTTTGTCATAGATGACACCTGTTATTTTGCGGTATGTTCCTTCAGTGCCTAGTTGCCTAGTTTGTTGAGGATTTTTTTTTTTTTTTTTTTTTTTTTAGATGGAGTCTCATTCTGTTGCACAGGATAGAGTGCAGTGGCACGATCTTGGCTCACTGCAACCTCTGCCTCCCAGGTTCAAGCAATTCTCCTGCCTCAGCCTCCTGAGTAGCTGGGATTACAGGCATGCGCCACCATGCCTGGCTAATTTTGTATTTTTAGTAGAGACAAGGTTTCACCATGTTGGCCAGACTGGTCTGGAACTCCTGACCCCGTGATCTACCTGCCTCAGCATCCCAAAGTGCTGGGATTACAGGCATAAGCCATCGTGCCTTGCTGAGGATTTGTAATATGAAGGGATGTTAAATTTTACCAAAAACCTTTTCTGCATCTGTTCAGATGATCATGTGGTTTTCCTTTTAGTTCTGTTTTTGTGATGAATCTCATTTATTAATTTGCATATGTTGTACCTACCTTGCATCCCAGGGGTAAAGCCTACTTGATCATGGTGGATTAGCTTTTTGATGTACTACTGGATTTGGTTTGCTAATATTTTGTTGAGGACTTTTGCATCCGTGTTCATCAAGGATATTGGCCTGAACTTTTCTTTTTTGTTGTTTTATCTCCTCCTCAATTTTTTGGAATAGTTTCATTAGGAATGGTCCAGCTCCTCTTCATATGTCTGGTAGAATTCAGCTGTGAACTTCTCTGGTCTAGGACTTTTTCTGGTCGGTAGGCTTTTTATTACTGATTCAATTTCAGAACTCATTATTGATCTGTTCAGAGTTTTAATTTCTTCTTAGTTCATTCTTGGGAGGTTGTATGTTTCCAGCAATTTATCTGTTTTTAGATTTTCTAGTTTGTGTGCATAGAGGTATTTGTAATAGTCTCTGAGGGTTATTTGTATTTGTGTGTGGTCTGTAGTAATGTCCCATTTGTCGATTCTAATTGTGTTTACTGGATCCTCTCCTTTTATACTAATGTAGCTAGTGGTCTGTTAATCTTATTTATTCTTTCAAAGATCAAACTTCTTGTTTTGTTGATCTTTTGTATGGTTTTCACATCTCAGTTACATTCCCTTCAGCTCTGATTTTGGTTATTTATTGTCTTCTAGCTTTGGAGTTGTTTTGCTCTTATTTCTCCACTTCCTGTAGGTATGATGTTAGGTTGTTAATTTGAGATCTAATTTTTTTATGTGGGTGTTTAGCATTATGAACTTTCCTCTTAACACTGTTTTAGTTGTTTTCCTGAGATTCTGGTATGTTATATCTTTATCATAATTTGTTTTAAATAATTTCTTCATTTCTACCTTATTCAGAAGAAGGTTGATTAATTTGCATGTGACTGTATGCTTTTCACTGACTTTAGTACCAATTTCTATTTTTATTGTGCTGTGGTTCAAGAGTGTGATTGTTTTGATTTCAGTTTTCTTGAATTTGAGAATTGTTTTATTCTCAATCATGTGGTTGATTTTAGAGTATGTGCCATATGCAGATGTGAAGACTGCATGTTCTGTTGTTTTGGGGTGGAGAGTTGTGTTGATGACCGTTAAGTTCATTTGGTCATGCATCAAGTTCAAGTTCAGATATCTTTATGAATTTTCCACCTCGATTATTTGTCTGATATTACTAGCACAATGTTGAACCTACCCTGTATTATTGTGTGGTTATCTAAGGTTCTTTGTAGGTCTCTAAGAACTTGTTTTATGAATCTGGGTGCTCCAGTGTTGGGTGCATGAATATTTGGACAGATACATGTTGTTGTTGCATTGAACTCTTTACTGTCATGTAATACCTTGTCTTTTTTGATTGCTGTTGGTTTAAAGTTTGTTTTGTCTGCTTTTTTTGTGTGTTTTCTGTTTACTTGGTAGATTTTTCTTCATCCCTTTCCTTTAAGTCTGTGGTGTTACTAGATATAAGATGGGTCTCTTTGAAGCTATTGTGAATGGGAGTTCATTCATGATTTGGCTCTCTGTCTCTTACTGGTGTATAAGAATGGTTGTGATTTCAACATGAGACTTTGCTGAAGTTGCTTATCAGCTTAAAGAGATTTTGGGCTGAGACAATGCGGTTTTCTAAATATACAATCATGTCATCTGCAAACAGGGACAATTTGACTTCTTCTTTTCCTAACTGAATACCCTTTATTTCTTTCTCTTGCCTGATTGCCCTAGCCAGAACTTCCAACATTATGTTGAATAGGAGTGGTGAGACAGGGCATCCCTGTCTTGTGCCAGTTTTCGAAGGGAATGCTTCCAGTTTTTGCCCATTCAGTATGATCTTGGCTGTGGGTTTGTCATAAATAGCTCTTAGCTTCAAAGAGAATAAAATACCTAGGAATCCAACTTACAAGGGATTTAAAGGACCTCTTCAAGGAGAACTACAAACCACTGCTCAGTGAAATAAAAGAGGACACAAACAAATGGAAAAACATTCCATGCTCATGGATAGGAAGAATCAATATTGTGAAAATGGCCATACTGCCCAAGGTAACTTATAGATTCAGTGCCATCCCCATTAAGCTACCAATGACTTTCTTCACAGAATTGGAAAAAATGGCTTTAAAGTTCATATGGAACCAAAAAAGACCCCGCATTGCCAAGACAATCCCTAAGCCAAAAAAACAAAACTGGAGGCATCACGCTACCTGACTTCAAACTATTCTACAAAGCTACAGTAACCAAAACAGCATGGTACTGGTACTAAAACAGAGATATAGACCAATGGAACAGAATAGAGCCCTCAGAAATAATGCCACACATCTACAGCCATCTGATCTTTGACAAACCTGACAAAAACCAGAAATGGGGAAAGGATTCCCTATTTAATAAATGGTGTTGGGAAAATTGGCTAGCCATAAGTAGAAAGCTCAAACTGGATCCTTTCCTTACTCTTTATATGAAAATTAATTCAAGATGGATTAGAGACTTAAATGTTAGACCTAAAAACCATTTTAAAAAACCCTAGAAGAAAACCTAGGTAATACCATTCAGGACATAGGCATGGGCAAGGACTTCATGTCTAAAACACCAAAAGCAACAGCAACAAAAGCCAAAATTGACAAATGGGATCTAATTAAACTACAGAGCTTCTGTACAGCCAAAGAAACTACCATCAGAGTGAACAGGAAACCTACAGAATGGAAGAAAATTTTTGCAATCTACTCATCTGACAAAGGGCTAATATTCCAGAACCTATAAAGAGCTCAATCAAATTTACAAGAGAAAAACAAACAACCCCATCAAAAAGTGGGCAAAGGATATGAACAGACACTTCTCAAAAGAAGACATTCATACAGCCAACAGACACATGAAAAAATGCTCATCATCACTCGCCATCAGAGAAATGCAAATCAAAACCACAATGAGATACCATCTCACACCAGTTAGAACGGCAATCATTAAAAAGTCAGGAAACAACAAGTGCTGGAGAGGATGTGGAGAAATAGGAACACTTTTACACTGTTGGTGGCACTGTAAACTAGTTCAACCATTGTGGAAAACAGTGTGGCGATTCCTCAAGGATCTAGAACTAGAAATACCATTTGACCCAACCATCCCATTATTGAGGATATACTCAAAGGATTATAAGTCATGCTGCTCTAAAGACACATGCACACATATGTTTATCACGGCACTATTCACAATAGCAAAGACTTGAAATCAACCCAAATGTCCATCAGTGACAGATTGGATTAAGAAAATGTGGCACATATACACCATGGAATACTATGCAGCCATAAAAACGGATGAATTGGTGTCCTTTGTAGGGACATGGATGCAGCTGGAAACCATCATTCTCAGCAAACTATCGCAAGAACATAAAACCAAATACTGCATGTTCTCACTCATAAGTGGGAATTGAACAATGAGATCACTTGGACACAGGAAGGGGATCATCACACACCGGGTCCTATTGTGAGGAGGAGGGTGGAGGGATAGCATTAGGAGATATACCTAATGTAAATGGTGAGTTAATGGGTGCAGCACACCAACATGGCACATGTATACATATGTAACAAACCTGCACGTTGAACTTAAAGTATAGTTAAAAAAAAAAGAAGAGTCATGCAGTACATCCTTTTTAAAAAGACTTCTTATATAATGTATAGTCATATTTACTTTATAATGTAAACATATTCTTTAAAAATCCATGTTTATAGTTATGTATGCATGATGTGTGGGCCCACATACTTCAAAACGACCTGCAGGAATCAAGTAGAAAGATCTCCAACAATTGTAGACTTCCAACCACCTGCCTACAGTTTTGGTTTAGGGGTTTGTTTTTGAACAACATTTTAAAAATCAATAATAACTGAATTGTACATTTAAAAATAATTTAAAGAGTATAATTGGAATGTTTGTAACTCAAAGGATTAAAAAAGTTTAAAAAGTTTGTAACTTAAACTTTGCAAAAGGGTAAATGCTTGAGGGGATGCATACCCTATTCTCCACGATGTGCTTATTTCACATTTTTGTGCCATAAATATATACACCTGCTATGTACACACAAAAGTTAAAAATAAATTTCTATACTTCAAAGAAGAAAAATATTTGGGGGGTGGCAAATAGCCACATGCTAAGTGCATTTTAATTTATTTATACTTTAATGTAATTTAAAAATTATAGCAACTATGTATTACTTTTTTGTAAATGATTAATATGTATACTGCATTAGTATATTTTTCTACCTTAAAAATTACATTATTAAAACAAAAAGTTTGAAAAAGCTAAAGACCCGTTAACTAGTGCTTCCAATTTAGATCCTCTCCCACTTCCCACAGAATATGTATGTATTCATAAAAAACCTATAACATTGTTCTTTCTTCATTATTTTACAAAAATGGTATTATACTATATTAAATTGTGCTGTCATAGTTCATTACTGATTAATTATATTGCATGACTGTCTTTTTGCTGTAAACTTTACCTACAATGAAATCCATAAATCTTAGCTGTTCAGTCACTGAATTGTAACAAATGCAGACACCTGTGTAACCCAATCCTCACAAAGACATAAAATGTATTACTCTGGAAAGTTTCTTTATTCCCCTCTCATTCAATTTTCGTCCCATCATTCAGAGGCAACCACTATTCTGATTTGTTAATCACAGATTCATTTCACTTGTTACAAAACTAGAATCATATGCTATGTAATCTTTGTGTAAGGTTTTTAAATGTGTTATGTTTTAGGGTTTCAGCCATGATGTTGAGTATATGTTTTCTCCTGGTTATTGCTGAGTAGCATTTCATTATGTGAATAACTACAGTATGTTTATTTGTGCTTCCAGAAATCATCCTAGTCTCAACTATCTCTAGCCCTTTGGCCACTTTTTCTGGCTTAGCAACCACCTCAAAAATCAATTCAGCCTGGGCTCTGCCCAGCTGCTACTCCAGCGAGCAGAATAATAGCACTTGCCACCTGGGGCTTCTCTGTTGCCACTGAAGCATGAGATGCAATGAGACATAGTTGGTTCTCGTGTGGGTGGCAGTGGTGTGGTATTAATGCTCTATGGGGAAAACCTTGGACCATGAGGAGATGGGCCTCAGAAGATAAATTATTCTCCTTTCATCCTTCAGTGGCCTGTAACTCATAATGTATAAGGTTGGAACATAATCATTCATGGGGCCTTTCAAAAGACTGTACTTGATACTAATTAAAGGCCTACTCAGAAATCCATGTCCTGATATTTGTTCTCTCCCACTAACTCCCTTTTTTACCCACCCCTGTGCTTCCTAATAAAGTGTATTGGGTAAACTTTTGCCTCAGTTCTATTTCCTGGGGAACCCCAGGTAATGCATCTTATATGCAGACATTTAGGTTAGTTTTTCCCTTTTTTCTTTTACTTACCTGAAGTGTTTCTCTAGAGTCTTGCTAGTTTTTAAAGTATGTTGAAGTATGATTTGTTCCAATCCTCAAAGTTTAGTCTTACATATTGAGCATCTTCTATGTGTCAAGCACTCTTCTAAGTTATAGGAACACACTGATTAAACATAATATTCATGATTCCTGCTTGATGGGCAGAAGTTATATAGGAATGTTTTATGGTTATTGATTAGCCATTTCTAATCACTTCTGTGACTTCCATTGCTTTGCTCTGCCAGTAGCAGAAATTGAGTATGTCTAGAAACATTAATATTGGTGTATGTGTAGTAGGTTTAGGTTTAAAGACCTTTACTCCTAATATGACTACAGGCTACTTCAGACAACTATGACAGGGACAGTAGACTTCCTATAGAAAGGATCTGGAGGGCACTTAGGTCCACAGAAATTTCTAAAGTATGACTGCTAACATATCATGACTAGCCCCTGATATTTACCCTATCTTACTTGCCCTGCTGCTTTGATGCTGAAAGAAGAAATACACAACAGGAAGTGGGAAATAGTTTAGTTCAAAATAAAGTGTAGGTGAACATGATTAAGTCATGGGAATATTCTTAAATATGCTCAATTTGACATTGGTGTCTTTAGGTAGTTAAATGTTGTGAACTTTATTGACTCGACAAAAATTCCATCCAAATGTTAAACAAGAAGCTTTAATCTGCTCCATGATCAAGCTTTAAGGAGTGTGTGGACTCCCTGAAATTTTGTGCAATATAGCATATATAGAAACTATGTGCATTTTTCTAGGGAGAGAATCCATAGCTTTCAGAAGAATCTCAGTAGGATTCTTTTGGGGTGAGGGGGAAGCAAGCAAAAGGTTGGATTTGCTCCATTTCCTAGGGTGGAAATAAAAAAAGGAAAATGATTAAGAGTTAATGAGTCAAATGTGCTGCTGCACAGGTAATTAGAATTTTGTTTTGCAACCTGTGCTCTCCCGTCCCAGGCTTTGGAGGAAAATGCAGAGTTGGAGCTGCTGCTGCCTCCTTTCCAAGACTTGTACTGTCTGCCTGGATATCAGGAGGTACAATTTTCTCTACTTCTCTTGAAATGGAGGTATGATTTTGTGTTGAGAAGGCCTTTCCACTATTTGTGGAACTCTCACACTTCGTTCATCTGGTTTTTTTGGTAGGAAAAGAGTGACTTTTCTTTTTTTTTTTTTTTTTTTTGAGACAGAGTCTCGCTCTGTCGCCTGGGCTGGAGTGCAGTGGCTGGATCTCAGCTCACTGCAAGCTCCGCCTCCCGGGTTCACGCCATTCTCCTGCCTCAGCCTCCCTAGAGTGACTTTTCTAACTGTATCTTACAAACTTACACAAAGAAAACTATAACCAGATATTAAATTATATGATAAAATGTAGCCAGGTGTTATGAAGATAGTAATGTGTATATAAAATAAATATTATAGCATTCCAGTCAATAACTACTAGCTATAAATAACAGTTCAGGACAGGAACCACTGAAAATAAAGTAATAAATTTAAATTACTCTGATTATTAGTCTCATTAAATGGTCATATATGCTATTCTTTTAATGTTTTGTACACTGGTTGAGATAGCTTGGTTTCTCCTCATGGTTACTTTTTGTTTTTAAATTTGTGGACAGATATTCTGGTAAATTTCTCACAAAAGGCCTGGTTTCTTACATTTTTCAGTGTGTTATGGAAAGTGCCAAAGTCTGTATGTCCAGTCTATTCTCTCTATAAACCAATTATTTTATAGTTGTTGAATTTTATTTCTAATTTTTATAAATCCCTCAAAATTTGGCTCGAGTTTCAATTTATTAGAAGAAGAGCTTCTTAAAAGCATTTGAGACCAATAAAAAAAAGTTTCCAATTTTTAACTGCAACAGAAGAAATAGACCGAAGTTGAGTTCACTGTCTAGTTTCTTCAGGGACTTCAGGAGAAAGCTTCCAAACTTAGTTACTTGAAATGACAGGAAAATTAAAAAGATATTTAAATAGTATATTTGTCTTATGGTAATGAAATTGTATTTAGTCCATTTCAAAACATTATTATATAAAAGGATATTTTCTTTTTTTTTTAACTTTTAAGTTCAGGGGTACATGTGCAGGATATGCAGGTTTGTTACATAGGAAATTTGTGACACAGGGGTTTGTTGTTCAGATTATTTCATCACCCACATATTAAGCCTAGTACCCATTAGTTATTTTTCCTGATCCTCTCCCTCCTCCCACCCACCATGTATCCATGTGTTCTCATGATTTAGCTCCCACTTATAATTGAGAACATGTAGTATTTGGTTTTCTATTCCTGCATTAGTTTGCTAAGGATAATGGCCTCCAGCTCCATTGATGTCCCTGCAAAGGACATGAACTCATTCCTTTTTATGGCTGCATAGTATTCCATGGTGTAAATGTACCACATTTTCTTTATCCAATCTATCATTCAGATCAAGTCCATGTCTGCTGTTATGAATAGTGCTGCAGTAAACATGCCCATCCCTGTGTCCAGGATGGCATTGTCTAGGTTGTCTTCCAGGGTTTTTATAGTTTTTGTGTTTTACATTTAAGTCTTCAATCCATCTTGAGTTAATTTTTATATATGGTAAGGGGTCCAATTTCAATTTTCTGCATATTGCTAGCCATAAAAGGATATTTTCTTATAACTAAGTCTTACTTCTTTATGCAGTGAAACTTTCTTACTGAGGAGTATTATTCCAGCAATAGAATGTAATGCCTTATTCTGCATTAAACATACTACAATGGACTGAATGTTTGTGTTCCTCCTCCCTCAGTTCATATTTTGAAATTGTTAAATGGAAACCCTTAGACAAATTTAAATTTTAATTGAGTTTATTCAGCAAAGAAAAACAAACCAAAGCAAAACAAAACAAAAATGATTCAAGAATTAGGCAGTCCCCTGAACCAGAGCAGGTTCAAAGAACTCCAGCCAATAACATGGTCTTGACAGCATTTATAGAAAGTGGAAGTGCAGTGTAGAGACAACTTTATTGGTTATTGTTTAGTTCCAGAGCCTCTTGCAATTAACTAAAGCTCAGCTCCTATAGCTAAACTCCCTATTGATTTGGTCTGTTAGGCTTAGTGCAGGAGCCTGGTCCAAATCAGTGGCCTTCTACAAATTTTGTTTGACAAAATCCTAAGCCCCAAGGTGATGGTGTTAGTATGGCCTTTGGTAGGTATTAATAATTAGGTAACTGGGCAGAGCAACTGTGAACAGAATTTGTGTCCTTTAATGAGGACCAAAAGAGCTCCCTTGTCCTTTGCGCCATGCGAGGACACAGCAAAAAGATAGTTATCTGTCTATAAATAAGGAAATCAGGCCCTCACCAGACACTGAATCTGTAAATTCCTTGATCTTGGACTTTTCAGGATCCAGAACTTTGATATACAAGTTTCTGTTGTTTATAAGCCATTTAATTTATGGTATTTCATTACAACAGTCTGAGTAGATTAATTTTTCTTGGTAACTCAGGGTCAAGATTTATCAAAATAGTCATTATCCTATGCCTATACAGCAATGATCTCAGTAGTTACTGGGTTATTATTACAAATACAAATGCAAGCACACAAATAGACACCAATTAAATATTCATCTTCTTGTCTGTCTTTAACTATGTAATTATAGAAAATGCTTCGAAACAGCTCTTTGATTTTAAAATGACAAATGTTCTTGTCTATTATTTGACATTCTCTTATATTGTTATATTATTTAAAAAGTGATTTAACTATCTAGGCCTAGCCTCTGAGACTGATTCTTAACAAGAGGTATATGTTAGTATCATCCTTTGAAAAGTATATTTGTCCAAGCCTTACGCTAGAATATTTCGACTCAGTAGGCTTGTTTTGGAACTTGGCTGTGATTTTTCTAATGCATCAAAGTGAATTTTTATGAAGAGTCAACTCTGGTAACTGCTAATTTAAGGAAATACAATAGTCCTCCTGTATCTGTGGTTTCACTTTCCATGGTTTCAGTTACCTGTAGTCAACTGTAGTCCAAAACTATTAAATAGAAAATTTCATAAATAAATGGTTCATAAGTTTTAAGTTGCATGCTGTTCCGTGTAGCATGGTAAAACCTTGTGCGGTCCCCCTAGATCCTGCCCAGGATGTGAATAATCCTTTTGTCCAGTGTATCCGTGGTATCTATACTCCCTGCCCATTAGTCGCTTAGTACCTGGCTCAGTTATCAGATTGACTGCCACTGTATCACAGTGCTTGTGTTCAGGTAACCCTTATTTTACTTAATAATGATCCCAAAGCACAGAAGTAGTGCTACTGGCAATTTGAATACACCAAAGAGAAGCCGTGAAGTGCTTCCTTTAAGTGAAAAGGTGAAAATTCTTGACCTAATAGGAAAAGAAAAAAAATCGTATTGCTAAGACCTAAGGTAAGAATGAGTCTTCTGTGTGCGACATTGTGAAGGAAAAAGAAATTTGTGCTAGTTTTGCTGTCACACCTCAAACTGCGAAAGTTACAGCCACAATGCTTAAGTACTTCCACAGACATTTCCTGACTTATGATGGTTAGACATAATGACATTTCAATTTTACTGTGGGTTTATCCGGACATAACTCCACTGTAAGTCGAGGACCATCTGGATTTATGATGGTTCAAATTACAATTTTTAAATGTACAATGGGTTAACTGGCATATAAATTTATTTCTGACTTATAGTGGCTTTTTGGGGATGTTAGTCCTTCATAAATCAAGGAGCATCTGTATGAAATTTGGTACTGTCTGTGGTTTCGGGCATCTGCTGGTGATCTTGAATGTAATGCTCTCGGATAAGTGGGGGACTACTGTACATTGTTCAGAGATCTGAGAATTAACCCATTAAGGGCCAGATCTTGAGCATTTAAGTACTAGTGAGTATGGCACAAATATTAGATTCTCCCACTTCTTCTTGCTTTCCCCTGCCATTGCAAAGTGAAGGGAGAGATGCTTTAAGGCTCAGATGCACTATGTTGAGGATCATTTTATTCTCTAGTAAAGTGTCTCTCCATGTATTACTAACGCTTTTCCTTAGTATATCCCCTGTTCACTACCCTTGTAATCAGTAAATAGTTACTAAGTTTAATACCCATACAACTGTTTTTTTCATTGCTTTCATTCCTTATTGGTATATTTGGAAATATTGCTACTGTATGCCCAGGAGCTCCTGCCTCACTCTCAAAGACATCACAAACCCAGATATTTCCAGAAAGCTAAATTCCAGATTGTTGTAGGTCTTTTGTCTCTTTCTTACAAAACAATTCTTCTGTCACAGTACTGTACATACACTATAAAACAGTAAAGATTCATTGCTGAGTGGGAATAAATAATAGAATTTCAGAGTGTACTACTTCTCTTAGCCTTTCCTACTGAACAACAGCAATAAGAACAAATGGTAAATGAACAAACCCAAGTATGACAATTAAATTTATTCAGTATGTTGTATTTACAAACATAAATGTAAATCTGTATCACTATTTTAATCCTCATAGTCATTATCAACTTCACTCTCAAAGGATTTGACCTGCAAACATCAAAATTTCAGGTTTGGGTTTATTTATGAGTCTTCTAATGATCTTACTTTCAATGTTTTTATACTTAGTTCTGAAAATTAAATTAACCAAATAACTAAAAAGATGATTTTAAATTTTATTTTATGAAATGACAGATGGTTTCTGGTTAACTATGTTTTATTTTTTGTTGTATATTTGTTAAAAAGAGAATGATTAGGTCTGGAAAATGCTGTTAAACATTCCTTCTTTTAGTTTTATGTTCAGACATTTATTATTTAGCAGTGAGTATGATGACTTTTTAAATAACCAAATTAGTTGGAAATTAGAGCTGCTTTTAACAAATTCTTAGTCATATATTTGTTGTATGCCACATCAGAATGTGTGTGTGTGTGTGTGTGTGTAGTTTTCAGTCTGGTTGTTATAAGTCTCATGGCAGGGGAAAAAGTCATAGAAGCGCCAAATGATGACTCTTAAACCTTCTGTTTAGGAAAGGCACATATCACTTCTACTTACATTCCATTGCCCAAAATAAGTCAGATGGTCAAGCTTGAGGGTTAATAGGGCAGCAAAATGTAATTCTTTTACCAGGGAATGAGAACAAATAATTGGAAGCAATAATACAACTTAACACATATACACTCTTAATATGTTTTTGACCCTCTTAGTCAAAAATATTCCTCTTTTACACATGTAAAATATTTTTTCACTCCACAAAGTATATAGTCATAAGTCCCATCCCAGGCTCAAAGTGCTGAATTTAATGATAGCTGTTGTATCAAGTCTCCTCCATATGGCTCTTCCTGATCCAGTGAGCTTCGAACTAAAAAGACAAATTTTCTGCCCCACATATACCCAATATACACTGCTGGAGCAGGAACAGGATAATCACAGTAACTCCAATTTAGAATGGGAAAATTGGAAGCACACAAGAGTCGCTGGTCAATAGCAATTTTGAAATCCCACTGGCATATGTTGCGAAGGAATCCTACATTGTGGTAGGAATTTTTTTTTTTTAGCTCGGATTCTATTCTCTACTGTTATATTCCTAGTCCATTGTCTCTGTGGTTTTTTAACTGAATTTTATGTGGCTCACTCTTTTCCAGTATTTTCCTTGGCCACATCAGAAGATATTGAAGTATATATGTCTTTTTAGGGCTGAGAAACTTTTTCAGGCTACTTTCATTGCCATAGAGGATTGGGGCCAAAGGGTCATTATAAATCTCAAATAGTCCAAGTCTCTTAGTCCACGCAAGAAGCTGTCATGGCAGAACTGTCTAAACCTTAGCTTTTTATGTGTTTTATTCAAGGTGTTTACATATGTCACTAGCTATTTTGAAGATAGTTGTTTTGATGACTTATCCATCTTTCTTCAGACTTAATTGTTGGCCTGTTAAGGTTATAAGATTTCCATGAGAAAACATACGTAGTCTCTTTTCTCCGATCTACTTTTGTCCAAGGATTTGTAGGGGCTACACTTAATCTAGATAGAACTTATTGAGTGCCACTTTTAACTTATGAAGAACATATAATAAAGGACATCATGGTTATATACAGCCAAACCTTGTATTTTTGCTCTTTGCTTTATTTCACTTTGTAGATACCATGTTTTTAACAAACTGAAGGTTTGTGACAACCCTGCATTGAGCAAGTCCATCAGCATCATTTTCCCAATAGAATGTTCTCTTTTTGTGTCTCTGTGTCACATTTTGGCAATTGTTGCAATATTTTAAACATTTTTGTTATATGTTATGGTAATCTGTGGCCAATGAAATTTGATATTACTGTTGTAATTGTTTTGGGGGCATCACAAACTGTGCCCCTGTAAGATGGTGAACTTAGTCCAAAACTGTTGTGTGTGCTTAGACTGCTCTACCGACCAGCCATTCCCCCATCTCTCCCTTTCCTTGGGCCTCCCAATTCCCTGAGACACAATAATGTTTAAATTAGACTAATTAATAACCCTACAATGGTCTCTAGGTGTTCACGTGAAAGAGTCACATATGTCTCACTTTAAAACAAAAGCTATAGATTAAGTTTAGTGAGGAAGGCATGTAGAAAGTCAAGATATCCTAGGCCTCTTGCACCAAATAGTTAGCTAACTTGTGAAAGCAAAGAAAAAGTTCTTGAAAGAAATTAAAAGTGCTACCCCAGTGAACACACAAATAAGGAAAAAACAACCTCATTGCTGATATGAAGACAGTTCGAATGGTCTATGTACAAGATGAAACCAGCCACAAGATTCCCTTAAGCCAAAGCCTAATCCAGAGCAAGTTCCTATGGTTAATTCTTTGAAAGCTGAAAGAGCTCAGGAAGCTTTGGAAGAAAAGTTTGAAGCTAGCAGAGATTGATTCATGCGGTTTACGGAAAGAAGCTGTCTGTATAACAAAAAAGTGCAAGGGGAAGCAGTAAGTACTGGTGTAGAAGCTGCACCAAGTTATCCAGAAGGTCTAGCTAAGATCATTGATGAAGGCAACTAACTAAACAACACATTTTCAATGCAGACATAACAGCCTTCTGTTGGAAGAAGATGCCCTCTAGGACTTCATAGCCAGAGAGAAGTCAACACCTGACTTCAAAGGATAGGCTTACTCTCTTGCTAGGGGCTAATGCAGCTAGTGACTTTAAGTAGAAGCCAGTGCTCAATTTACCTGTTTCATAAACCCTAGGGCCCTTAAGAATTATGCTAAATCTACTCTGCCTGTGTTCTATAAATGGAAGAACAAAGTCTGGCTGACAGCCCATCTGCTTACAGCATGGTATACTGAATATTTTAAGCCCACTATTGAGATCTCCTTCCCAGAAAAAAAAAAAAGTCTTTTCAAAATATCAGTGCTTGTTGATAGTGTACTTAGTCACCAAAGAGCTCTGCTGGAGGTGTACAAGGAGATTAATGTTGTTTTCATGCCTGCTAATAAAACATACATTCTGCAGTCCATGGATCAAGGAGTAATTCTGACTTTAAAGTCTTATATTTTAAGAAATACATTTACTAAGACTATAGCTGCCATGGATAGTGATGCCTCTGATGGATCTGGGCAAAGCACATGGAAAACCTTCTGGAAAGGATTCACCATTCTAGATGCCATAAAGACCATTCGTGAGTCATGAGAGAGCGTGTGAATAACATTAACAGGAGTTTGAGAAAAGTTGATTGCAGCCCTTATGGATGACCTTGAGGGTTTCAAAACCTCAGTGGAGGAAGTAACTGCAGATGTGGTAGAAATTACAAGAGACCTAGAATTAGAAGAGGAGCCTGAAGATATAGGACTGAATTGCTACAATCTCATGATAAATTTGAAAAATGAGGAGTTGCTTCTTATGGACAAGCAATGAAAGTTGGTATCTTGAGATGGAATCTATTCCTGGTAAAGATGCTGTGAACATGGTTGAAATGACAAAGAATTTAGGATATTCCATAACTTAATTGATAAAGCAGCAGCAGGATATAAGAGGATTATCTTCAATTTTGAATGAAGTTTTACTGTGGCTGATATGCTATAAAACTGCATCGCATGCTACAGATAAATTTTTGTGAAGAGTCTAATAATGCAGCAAACTTCATTGTTGTCTTAAGAAATTGTCACTCCTTCCTCCAGCAACCACCACCCTGATCAGTCAGTACATCAACATCAAGACAAGACCCTTCACCTCCAAAAAGGATTATGACTTTGAAGGCTCAGATGATCATTAGTGTTTTTTTTAGCAATAATCTGGGTTTTAATTAAGTATGTACATTATTTTTGTAAACACAAAGCTATTACACACTTAATGGACTACATTATAATGTATACATAACTTTTGTATGCACTAGGAAACCAAACAATGTGTGTGCCTTGCTTTATTGCAATATTCACTTTAATGAAATGGTTTATTACTAAACCCACAGTATCTCCAAGGTATAGGTATACTTGATTTGGTCTTTGACTCTAGGTCAGCCTTTGTTTCTCAGAGCTTATTTAACTTTGATCTTTCACTGGTTGAGCATGAGAAACAACTGGTATCTTTAGCTCTGTGGGTCCTAAATTTATAGATTCTTCTCTTCCTTTGTTGGTGTTTGAAACCAGATCATTTCCTTCTGAGCTTATCTTTTTCTTGTTGTACCATGTTAAATGCAGCCAGTAGCAACCAAGGCATGTCACTGAATTCTTTTTTCTAAGCTCATTTTGCTCAATATTGCCTGCCAGTTTAATATAGGTGACAGTTTTACCATATGCCTCACCAGTGTATGAGTTCTATTTTTTATTTATATCTTTCAACCTCTAATAACAGTTTCCTAAGTCACTGCCACATATTTTAGACTATGTTACATAAGTACCTCTATTCCTGATACCAGTTTTTGTATTAGTCACTACATTAGTTACTACATTGTAATGTAGTAACAGTCTGCCCCTAAATCTCAGTGGCTTACAAGCAACAGAGTTTTATTTATTTCTCATGTTTCATGTTGGCTGCTGCTCTGATGTAGCGACTTCTTAACTAAGGATCTAGTTAAGAGATCTAGAATGATGGAGCATCTGCCATAACAGATATGTCATTATTATGACCAAGGTGAAAGTACCATGGCAGAACCATGCAATGACTGTTTAAGGAAATCTGTTTATACATGGTTTTAATTGCT
The DNA here is from genome assembly GCF_002776525.5 of Piliocolobus tephrosceles. Lineage (NCBI taxonomy): Eukaryota > Metazoa > Chordata > Mammalia > Primates > Cercopithecidae > Piliocolobus > Piliocolobus tephrosceles. Next base: position 54,846,768 of record NC_045437.1, on the reverse strand, counting down.
TCCACTCACATTCCTTTCAACAAAATAAGTCAGCCTAGCTTGATGTCAATGGGGTGGACACATTTTATCCTAATCCTTACAGGGATTAGAAGTGGCTAATTAGCTATAGAAAAATCTAATCTCTCACAGCTGTATTGTATTTTTATACTTTTTAAAAATGTAACTTGCAGTTATTGCATTTGAAAAGATCTAAGCTAAACAAAAAGGTTTCTTGAAACCCGATTGCATAAGAATTGTTTTCTGTGAGATTCTGTTTATTCACAGAATAGTAATATGTTTATAATTCAATTTCAGAATCCAAAACAACTGTTTGAAAGAGTATGTATTATACTGTTGATGATATCACAGTGGGAAGGCAGGTTCCAATCATAAATAATATATGTAAAAAACTGTGGAAGCTATATCAAAAACAACATTAATTTAGGTGTCTGTCTTTAGATGAAAGGGTAAAATACATAGTCTAGCCAGCGTAGCAGGTAGGACATTTTGAAAAAGGTGGTAAATTTAAACTAAAACCAGAAAGATTATATGACCTATATATAAGAAGGGAATATGTACTTTTTAGTTTCCACTAAAAAGATGTGACCATAAAATGGTTAATGTAATCCAAAATATCCCCCCGAATTATTGTAAAAAGCATAACTGTGAGCCAAAGAATAGCAAAACTCTCATGTTTTCTATCATTTCACCTTCTGTACCCTTTGTAGGCATTAATAACCAATTATGGCTCTTTCTCATCTAGTATAAGACAAGCCCTCAGAAAATCTCAACCCAATACTCTACATATGTCGGGTAGTCATTATTCATTTAATAATATCAGTATTGATTTAATTAGGTTGGCTTAGGACATGAAACTTATTTGCTATTTCTGACACTTAAGACTTGGTTAAACTGCTTTTAAAAGTTAGTGTTAATATTTAGACATCTGTTCTTTGATTCCACATGTATAATAGAGAAAGACGAAAGGAAGATTAATTAAAAGATGGTTGAAATCCTTATTCTCTAACTAACTGAGAAAACAAAATATTTTAAGGCATCCAGAGAAGACTTAAAAAGCTAAGTATGAGTGTGTTGTTTAGTATAAATCTGACTGATGTACATATAGCCCTCAAAATATAGTTGTTCCTCAACTTACAATGGGGTTACGTTCTGATAAACTCATCATAAGTTGAAGTCAAAAATGTATTTAATACGCCTTACCTATCAAACAACATAGCTTAGCCTAGTACACGTTAAACGTGCTCAGAACGTGTCCATTAGCAAAATTGTATAACACAAAGCCTATTTTATAATAAAATGTTGAATAGTTCACATAATGTATTGAATACTGTACAGAATGTGGAAAATGAAATGGTTGCATGGGGACTTGAACTATGGTTTCTACAGAACATGTATCACTTTTGCACCAGTGAGAAGTCAAAAAATTTCAGGTCCAACCATTGTAAGTTGGGGACCACCTGTCATCTGCTATATTGCAGGAAACAGCATGGCTGAAGCAGGTAGTTTTTCAGAAATGAATTTTTAGTTGGATTTTGGAAGAAATTTTTAAATTTTTGGGAAATGACTAGAAAGAACATTTCAGAAGAGCTTAATAGTATGAATCAAGATACAAATTTCAGCTATTCTAAGAAGAAACCCAAGGCTGTTTTGATTGCAGTGCAGTTATGCATAGGAAGAATGAAAGGTGAAAGTTGAAAGGTGAAGACAGTCTAGTTTATAGAGAGCTTTGAATAACTGATTCAGTCAATCCTCATTATTTGTGGGTTCCACATTTGTGAATTTGCATACTTACTGAAATGTATTTGTAACTCCAAAATCAGTACTCACAGTGCTTTTGTAATCATTCGTTGACATGCACAGAACAGCAAAAAAACTGTAATCTTACATTCATATTCCCAGCTGAGGTCAAACAAGGCAACAGTCTGGCTTCTTGTTTCAGTTCTATTACTATAGACAAGTGTCATTTTGTAGTCTGTTTAGTGTCAGATCACAGTTTTTGCATTTAAATGAGATGTCTTTAAACAGCAACAAACATTAAACAAAGTTATATATTGATTATTTGACAAAAACGTGGCCAGGGGCTTAGAGGAACCTAATTCTATGTTTTTCCAAGGAACAGTGGTTAGGCATTCCTTCATTTTATAATTCCGAGGAACTTTATAGAACATAATTACCACAAATAATGAGAATCAACTGAATATGTCAACTTCTAATAAATATAAAAAGTCCCTTTTATATCTTTATATTGTAGTATATCCATGTCCTCAAAGCGTCTGGTACCATCCTTTTCTTTAATATATAAATAAATAAACTTGAACCCCTGCCTATAATGTGAGAAGTCCAGCATTCACTACAATATTTCTGACAATTTCTGAGGAGTAAGTTTTGGTGGGAGTTGGTAGTGTTTCCTGTCATCTCTTATTCCAAAATACAGCACTTTGCTACCCAAGACTAGTTTCCTGTTTTACTCCCACCTTGCTCAGAGTAAAAATATAAAGGGGAATTTTTCTGTATTCTTCAGTTACCAGTAACTTAAAATTGGAATATATAACCACCTTTTACTAAAGTCTTAGAGATAACGACTAAGATGAGTAATTAATATGCAGAACTAGAACTATCTTAGAATTGAATATTAAACTTTTCCTAAAAGTTCTTCAGCTGACTCCCCCACAGGCAAATGCATTCTTCCCCTAGTCCTGTTCTAGCTTGCGTAGGTCCACATTTCTGCTCTCCTCCTCCTTCTATAACTCTCTTATCCATTGTTTTATAAAGCAGAATAATTTGCCCTCTTCTTGTGTCGTCCTTGCTGTCCTTAACCCTCATTCCAGCCTAATCCAGATGCCAGTCTCCACATAAAAAGTCTATTAATGTATTTCCTCAAACATTAATAGATGTATTTCCATATTTTGGTGAAAATGTCATTTAACGGTCATAAGAACAAAGGCAAGGAATGTAAAAGGCCTAAAGAATTCATGAAACTTTGACTACATGAAAATTAAAAGAGCAGTTATATACCTTCAATGTTAGGGACTCGGGCTCAGCCAGCAGACAGTTTTCAAAATAGGAAAATAATTTTCCACCTACTATATTAGCATAATTTATATGATTGGTAAGACAGTATTTCTTGAATTCAGCAGAAAATATATTCACTCAGACTACATAATGAAAGCCGTGATCCCATCAACCATCAAGAATTGATTTAGATTTATTTTATATATATGGAGGAGCCAAAACAATATTTTCTTTCCCACTTGTTCCTATAAATATGAAAAACAGTTTGTCAGACTGTTTTTGCCTCCATAATGTAATTTTTTTGTTTTTTTAATATTTTGATAGAAAATACTAATATTGGACCTTTTCACCAAATGTGGTTCTAACATTGTGGTGTGTTTGTTTTAATAATTAATACTTGGACATCGCCTGAACTTTTAAATATTTTCTTTAATATATTGAAGTGATTTGTTTAATGTTATAATATATCTGGATTATACCTGTTTATAGGTTCTTTATAAACAAAATGGGGATTTAGTTGCTTCTGTTTTAGTAATATATATAAATTCAGCAACCACTAAAACCTTTATATTTTAAAAAAATCATTCAGTTTATTCTTTACCAACTCTTACCAGTTCTCAAGTTGACTGGCTTTTATATTTGTATTAATTTTTCCATTCATCTTTTGGCAAAAATGTCATTTAACAGTCAAAGGAACAAAGGCCTAAATGATCCATAAAACTTTGACTACATGAGAGTTTCTTATAATTGACACTTAATAAGATCCGGCCAGATTTGTTGTCGTGCCCTTTCTCAGATGGGTATCTATGATGGGAATATTTTCAAACTCATTATATGAGACCAGCATTACCCTCATATCAAAAAACTTACAAGAAAACCACTAGTTGGTGTCATTCATGAAGATAGATGTAAAAATCCTCAACAAAATATTAGCAAACCAAATTCAACCATGTATAAAAAGAATTATTTATGTACCACAACCATTTAGTCCAGGGATGCAAGGCTGGATCCACATTCAGAAATTAATATGATTTTTCATATAGTTTAATAAAAGTAAATGTTCACAATTACTTTCATTTCAGCCACTTCCCCTAAAGATCTAGGCTTCAGGGACACACATAGTCTGCCTACCATGTTATCGTCGATGACATTTTACCAAATGTCTTGTCATTGCTTAATATATGTCTCAATCTTTTAGCCTCTGAGTATCAGTCTCCTCACTGCTAAACCAGTGCCTCATATGTTAGGTTTTCATTGTGACCGCAAAATACTTTTGGAAAAAAAAAAACTGTTACTGAGTAGCAAAAAAACCCATTACTGATATAACAGTTTTTGTAGTACTTGATAACACTAGCTGCTATAACTGATAAACACCAGATCTCAGTTGTTTTATGTGATATATTTTTATTTCTCACTCAAGTGAAGTTCTAATTAGCATATAGTTCTCTTATAAATGGTAATCCAGAGATCCAGGTTCCCTCCATCTTGTAGCTCTATCATATTTCAGTATGTGGCTTCTACTGCCACTCATCTGCCTCAATTTGGAAGGGGAAAGAGTGTGGAGGACCACTAAGGAAAGGATTCATTGTATATGGGCTAACCCTGGAAGTGGCGCATCTCACTTCTGCTTACATTTCTTCGGTTAAAACTCAGTCACATCAGTAATTCATTTCTTCTGCCACACCTAACTCACAGGAACTCTGGATGTATAAACTAGCTAAGGACCTGGGAAGAATAACGAGTTTAGTGAACAACTATAAGTAAATGGATAGTAATACACTTTTTATCACTTTTCGGACTTAAAAATATCAAGAAGAATTTCATGGTAGAAATTACTGATTATTTGGGTGGGGCACAGTGACTCACTATAATCCCAACTCTTTGGGAGGCCGAGGAGGGAGGACCACTTAATGCTGGGAATTCAAGACCTGGCTGGGGAATAAAGTGACACCCCATCTCTACCAAAAAAAAGAAAAGAAAAGAAATTACAGATACTTTGATCTGAAGAATGCTAGCTATTAGCCTGGCTCTTTGGGATGCAGGAAGTAAGTTATGGTTGATATAGTTCAAATTAAATACTAACCAAACTGTAAAAGCATAGATATGCATCAGACATTGGAATTTTAGTCACTAAGTACTTGCTTTGTGTCCAGTATGGCATGTACTGAAGTATAGTACCCAATCTTTGAGACACAAAGACCTATGATTTTCTGCCTCCAGGTGGGAAAAAAACAGATGGAGATGTACATGAACTAGAGTGTGGGTCCAAAATTCTGAAAGGGGCCTGTAAGTTCTCTCCTCTTTCCTGTTTTATCTTTATCTAACCAAAATACCTTCCTGTTTCTCAGTTCCTCCAAAGTCCTTATTGTTTTAGAAGATGTTTGCATAAACTGTTCCTTTTGCCCAGAATGGTCTTTCTCTTCTGTTCTTTTCCTGGTTAATTTGTGCATACCATTCAAATCTGATATGGTCTGGTTTAGTAGACATTTCTTGGGAAACATCTTCAGTACCAATTCCTACCATCTTCTACCAATCATCTCCTGATTTTCCATTAGGAAATTCACCTTTCCCCCATTTGTAGCCATAACCATGTGCTCTGATTAGATTAAATAATTCAGTGTCAATTATCTCCCTGAGGATGGGGTTTTTCCTAAGGATAGGTGAACAAACCCTCTTCAGGCCAGTAAAAGAGAATGGATATCTGAGATTATGCAAGAGCCACTGGAAAAGACCCTCTTTATTTCTTTGGGTAGTATGATGGTACAAATATGTGAGAGTTGCAGCTGCCAGAGCCATTTGAGGGTGCAAGGGAGAGAGAATGAAGCTGCTAGACATTAGGAAAAAACTGTCATCACAGATAGCAGAACAAGAAAATTCAGGTTCTTGGAGATGTCCTTTAGGCTACTGAGTCAATTCTTACCTGAAACTAGATATACGTGTGGATTTTTTCAGTTTATTATACCAACAAATTCCCTTTTAATTATTGAGCCACACTGAGTTCCATTTTCGGCCACTTGTAACAAAAAGATTTCTAACAAGATCTTCACTTAAATGCACATCCTCACAGATGCCTGTCTGGACTGGAGACTAATTAGAGTTCCTCCGTTTCATGGTTTCTTAGTACCCTCTTACTCTCCTCCATTAGCCTAAAAGTTCTGTGTTATATTTTCAGAGCCTGGAACAGTACTTGGTATGTAGTAGACACTCAAATATTTGTTAAGCATATATAAAGATAAGAACCTGAATTAGGAAGTAGCAATAAAAATAAGGGAAAGCATCAAACCACATGGAAGTGGAGGGGAGCGTCTCTGTCCAATAAGACATTTAGCATCAAAAACTGTGTTGGTGGGGTTCATTGCAACTTGATACTTTACAGTGTTGTCAGTCATTCAGCATCAGTAAGGCAACATAGCTTGGAGTGGTTCCGTTTCACTGATTGTTGGTAATTATCTCTACTTTTCTGTGCTGGAAAACACCCACACAGGAACAGGAGTAGATGGTACCAAAATCACAATAGCAGCTGCAGTTTCCTTTGGTTGCATGTGTGTAGGCCTGGCTCAGTTTGCAAAGAAAACACAGGAACCTCAAAAGCTGCTGCCGTGTTCAGTGAGACTTCACATCTGGGGTCTTCTAGTAGCTCTTCTCATTTTAAATGAAGTTATTTATCATATGAGCTGTAAATAAAAGCTATTTATCTATAACATGGCACTATATCTGTGTGTGGCTTTTTGAAGTAAATTCAGGTTGAGTATCCCTTATCTAAAATGCTTGAGATCAGAAGTTTTTCAGACTTTGGGTATTTTCAGAATTTTGAATATTTGTATGTACATAGTAAGATATCTTGGAGGTAGGACCCAAGTCTAAACATGAATTTATGATTCATACACATATTATACATATAGCCTGAAGGTAATTTTATTTTTAACTTTTTTTAACTTTTAGGTTCAGGAATACATGTGCAGGTTTGTTAAACAGGTAAATTGTGTGTCATGAGATTTTGTTGTATTGATTATTTAATCACTCAGATAATGAGCATGGCACCCAGTAGGTAGTTTTTTGATTCTCACCTTCCTCTCTCCCTTTACCCATAAATAGGTTCCTGTGTCTGTTCCCTTCTTTGTGTCCATACGTACTCAATGCTTAGCTCCCACTTGTAAGTGAGAACACGTGGTATCTCATTTTCTGTTCTGCGTTAGTTTGCTTAGAATAATGGCCTCTAGCTCCATCCATGTTGCTGAAAAGGACATGATCTCATTCTTTTTATGACTGCATAGTATTCCACGGTGTATGTGTACATTTCCTTTATCCAGTCTACCATTGATGGGCATTTAGGTTGATTCCATTTCTTTGTTATTGTGGATAGTGCTGCGATGAACATAACATGTGCATTTGTCTTCATGGTAGAACAATTCATATTCCTTTGGGTATATACTCAATAATGGGATTACTGGATTGAATGGTAATTCAGCTTTGAGTTCTTTGAGAAGTCACCAAACTGCTTTCCACAATAGCTGAACTTGTTTACGTTCCCACCATCAGTGTGTAAGTGTTCCCTTTTCTGTGCCACCTTACTAGCATCTATGATTTTTTGACTTTTTAATAATAGCCATTCTGACTAGTGTGAAATGGTGTCTTGTTGTGGCTTTGATTTGCATTTATCTAATGATTAGTGATGTTGAGCATTTTTTCAAATGCTTTTTGGCCATGTGTATGTCTTCTTTGGAAAAGTGTGTGTTCATGTCCTTTGCTCACTTTTTAATGGGGTTGTTTTTTGCTTGTTGACTTAAGTTCCTTATAGAGTCTGCATATTAAACTTTTGCTGGATGTATAGTTTGAAAATACTGCCTCCCATTCTACACGTTGTCTGTTTACTCTGTTTAACAAAGTTTTTGTACATTGAACCATCAGTGAGCAAAGGTATCAAGTATCTTAGCACTCAAAACGTTTCAGATTTTGGATTTTTGGATTAGGGATGCTCAACTTGTACTAAATATTTTTTCTCCTCTGTCCTTCTAAAATCTACAGCATACCAACATTTTTTTACTACTTCTTTGAGCTTTTATTTATTTGGGTCTCAGATAGATCGAATTTATCATTATTTAGTTCCTAAGTTGAATTTTTACCCTAAATAGTATTATTTACTGTTATTTTTGATATTGACAATATTGCCAATTAAGTACTTATAAACTCTAATATAGTACCTAATAGATGTCTAGTGCTCAAATCTTCTTTGCTTTCCATCTCCTCATGTGTCAGTTTTTATTACACCTTTTGGTCTTAAGATCCCTTTACAATTTTAAATTTTTTTGAGAGCCCAACAAACTTTTGTGTACATGGATTATAAATATTTACCATATTAGAAATTGAAACTAAGAAAGATTTAAGATATTTATGCATTCATATAAAGATAATAAGCTATCGCATGTTGTATAACTACTCGAGAAGAATGCCATTGTTTTACATTTTTGCAAATCTCTTTAGAATTTGGCTTAATAGAAGACACATGTATTCTCATGCTTCTACATGCAGTCTGCTGCCACTTGTTGTTTTGGTTGAATTATGTCAAGAAAATCCAGCTAGACATGCAGTCAGAAAAGGGAATAGTAGTATAATAGCTTTTCAGGATAATTGTGGACATTTGTCTTTGAAAATTACAGCAAAACTTGACAAGTACTAGATTTTAAAGGCTAGTTGCAATGTAGTCTTGACACCTGATATGAACTTTAAATATTCTATTACATTAAAATCCATGGGTCTGTCTTTGCACTTTGAGTGGTTCATTTACCCATGCATGATTTTTGTAACGTCGTGTATTAGACATTTAGAAGATATTCGTTTACTGAATTATCTAACTCTTCTAAATGTTGACATATTTTATTATGCAGTATCAAAAAGTATTTGTTAATGTCACCACCAGTCTCTTAACAAAAGTCGTTAAGTATTGGGAAGCTGTAAGCAAAAACAAATTTTACAAACTTCTTTTTTGCTTGAAAGTTCCTTTTGTGATTTTGATTGGCAGCAAATACTGTCAGTTGTTTCCCTTGGAGTGACAGGTTTATTTTGTTCTTTTTTGTGAAATTGTCTACCAAATAACCAAATCTGAATAATCAGCTTGTCTGACAATTGTTTAAATAAAAATGGTGTTCTATGAAAAAAGAAGCTAATGCAGGAGTTTGAGACCAGCCTGACCAACATGGTGAAACCCCTTGTCTACTAAAAATACAAAATTAGCCAGGCATGGTAGTGCATGCCTATAATCCCAGCTGTTTGGGAGGCTGAGGTAGGAGAATTGCTTGAACCTGGGAGGCGGAGGTTGCAGTGAGCCAAGATCGTGCCGTTGCACTCCAGCCTGGGCAACAAGAGCGTAACTCTGTCTCAAGAAAAAAAAATGCTTTTACTCAAAATAACCGTTATGCTTTGGTATACAGCTGAACTGCTTTATGGTACTTCCCATTTCTGTCACTTGCATTATTAAAAGGGCAAAAGCAATAAAAATACAAATTAATATTTTATACTGATGAGCTTTTTTTTTCCCACAACTCAGTAAAGTTTGGCCTGCTGCCTTGATTCACACTAAGGCGCTAACAGTGTAACCCACTATTACTTCTGCACCATCAGTACAATTGCCAACACAGTGAAAATGGCAAATAACATTTCAGTATATTATTTTGTTGTTTTTATTTTGTTTTTTGTTAGAGACAGGGTCTTGCTATGTTGCCTAGGCTGGAATCAAATTTCTGAGCTCAATCCTCTAGCCTCAGCCTCCAGAATAGCTGAGATCGCAGGCACATGTCACTGTCCCCAGCTTTTAATATTATCATGAGAATACTTTTGCCCTCAGGAATCTGTGAATCACACTTAAGAATTGTTATCCTAAAGGACCCATTTTGCCCATTAAATATTTGTCTCCCACAAATACCCTATCATTTTATTTTGCTAGAGAGGAATGTGATTTAATAAGCTCACACAAAGATACTACAGAAAGTGAGGTGCCCCTTTCTGGAAATGTTTGTACTGCAGAAGAGGTTTAATTACAGAGGACAATGTGCGGTCTGAGTGATATTTATTCATCCATGCACAATTTGTTGAGAACTTACTGTGGTGTTGTAATACACTGTGATATTTAGGGTTTAAGGTAGTGACATTTTTATGAAATTGTCCCTGCATTCTTCCGATTGCAACAGATACAAGATTTTGGATATGATATAGCTTAGGTCATGTATTTTTAACTATTAAACTCAAAATAAAAATATATAAATCAAACACAATTAATACTTAACCTAATATAATCTTTAAGTCTTGAATATATGAAATATAATTATGTTGATGAAGAAGGCAATTTGAATGCTTATCCTTTACTTCTATGGTGTATTTCTGTAATCCAAAAGAATATTGTTAAGTTTATTAATTTTGCACTGAAATATAGCTATGTCCCTCAATGTCTAAGGGATATGCTTCCAGCAACCCTTCACACCCCATGGCAAATACTAAAATCCACACATACTTAAGTCCTACAATAGGCCCTGTTGGGACCCAGATATATGACAAAGTCAGCCCTTCATATCCACAGGTTTTACTTCTCACAAATACTGCATTTTAGATTCATGTTTGATGGCAGATGCAGAACCTGCAGACATGTAGGGCCAACTATATTTATTGAAAAAAATATGGATCCACATATAAGTGGATCCACCCAGTTCAAACGCATGTCAACTATATATATATATGTGTGTGTGTGTGTGTGTGTGTGTGTGTGTGTGTGTGTGTACACACACATATACAGGCATACCTCAGAGCTATTGGTTTGGTTCCAGACCATCACAATAAAGCAAATATCGCAATAAAATGAGTTGCATGAGTTTTGTTTCCCAGTGCATATAAAAAGTTATGTTTATACTGTTCTGTAGTCTGTTAAGTGTGCAGTAGTATTATGTGTAAAAAATGTATGTCTTAATTTAAAAATACTTTATTGCTAAAATATATGATAGATACTAAGTTAGCACATGCTATTAGGAGAAGGGATGCCAACAGACTTGTCACGGGTTGATACAAACCTGTAATTTGTTTTTAAAGCAATATCTGCAAAATGCGATAAAACCAAGCATGATCAAGTGAGGTATATATATTTGTGTGTGTGTGTGTGTGTGTATATATATACATATATAGTGTGTGTATATATATACATATATCCACACACAGTAGTCCTGCCTTATCCACAGAGTATATGGTCTAAGACCCCCAGTGGATGCCTGAAGCAGCAGGTAGTACCAAACCCTATATGTGTGTATATATATATAATGTTTACACACATATGCTCCTCAACTTTCTATGGGTTTATGTCCTGATAAACCCATTGTAAGTTGAAAACATAAGTTAAAAATGCATTTAATACACCTAACTTACCAAAAAAATTGTTGCTTAGCCTAGCCTACCTTAAATGTGCTCAGAACAGTTAGCCCACAGTTGGGCAAAATCATCTAACACAAAGCCTATTTTATAATAAAGTGTTGACTATCTCATGTATTTATTAAATACTGCACTGAAAGTAAAAAAACAATGGATCAGTGGGTGCTCAAAGTATGGTTTCTACTGAATGCATATAATTTTGACATCTCCTAAGTTGAACCATTTTCAGTTGGGCACCTTCTGTGCTGTGTGTACTGTATGTGTACTGTATTTTTTTCTATATATACAACCTGTGATAAAGTTTAACTTACAAATTAGGCACAGTAAGAGGTTAACAATAAAAGAACAATTAACTATATTCTGTAATAAAAGTTATGGGAATGTGGCCTCCCTCTTCTGTCGCAGAATATTTTATTATACCATACTCGCCCTTCTTCTTATGATCTGTCAATCTGATAACTGAGACATGTATGAAATAACTAACAGGTGGGTAATGTATACAAAGTGGATATACTGGACAAAGAAATGATTCACATCCTAGGTAGGATGGCAGAAGATTTCATCATGTACCTAGAATGACACACAATTTAAAACATGAATTGCTTATTTCTGGAGTTTTCCATTTAAAATTTTCAAGTAAATTTTCAGGTGAAACCACAAATAAGGGGGAACTATTGTATATACACACATACATATATATATATATATATATATATATATATATATATAATAAGACGGTGAAAATTTTCACTTACTTTATACAACTTTTTTAGACAATTTTTATTGAAAGCAAAGTAATACTTATTCTGTTTCTTTTCAACTGAGAGTTAAAAGTGGGATTATACAGTCATGGACTGGGTTAAGAAAATGTGGCACATATACACCATGGAATATTATGCAGCCATAAAAAAGGATGAGTTCATGTCCTTTGTAGGGACGTGGATGAAGCTGGAAACCATCATTCTCAGCAAACTATTGCAAGGACAAAAAACCAAACACCACATGTTCTCGCTCATAGGTGGGAATTGAATAATGAGAACACTTGGACACAGGAAGGGAAACATCACACACCAGGGCCTGTCATGGGGTGAGGGGAGCAGGGAGGGATGGCATTAGGAGATATACCTAAGGTAAATGACGAGTTAATGGAGTTAATGGGTGCAGCACACCAACATGACACATGTATACATATGTAACAAGCCTGCACATTGTGCACATGTACCCTAGAACTTAAAGTATAATTAAAAAGAAAAAAAGAAAATTAAAAAAAAAGTGGGATTATAGAAAAGGGTTTATTTTAGAAATAATAAATGTATCATACTGCTGGTAAACAGCAATATACCATTAGTTGAACAGACTCAGGGATTTCTAGGCAGTAAGAAACAATTGTATTTGCATTTATTTAGAAAATGAAGCAAATTGATCTTTTAAATGCCCAAGAAAAAAAAATGATATAGAATTGAGAGTTCTCATCAGAGAGCTGGAATAATTTCAAGATCAAAAATCAATTAGGATACATGACATTATGCATTTGACAAAACCCATAGAATTGTACAACAAAAAGAATGAGCCCTAATGTAAACTGTGGACTTCAGTTGTTAATAATATATTAAAATTCGTTCATCATTTGTAACAAATGTACCACAATAACGTGAGATGTTAAAAATAGGCAAAACTCTGTGTATGTCCATGTATGTGTGTAGAGAAAGCATATGGAAATTCTCTGTACTCTCTGCACAATTTTTCTGTGAACCTAAAACTTTTGTGTGAAAAAAATAAAATAAAACCTTTGTTCCTATAGAAAGGTTACCTTGAGGTTGAGTCCTCGGCCACATGCTTATACCACAATAAAGGATCCTAACATTTTGGACAATAAAGATTGTGCTTTATTTCATTTAAAAAATGTTATAAAAGATACCACTGGAAAAATTATTAAAATTTGATGTACTATACATTATACTATTGTGTTAATGTTTAATTTGCTGATTTTGATCATTGTGATGTGCAGTGTGATTATATGAAATAATATGAATGAGAAAGAGAATACAATAAAAGCAAATGTTAACAATTGATGAACCTTAGTGTAAGGTAGGGTTCTTTATATTATTCTTTGTGCTTTGTGCTTTTTCTATAAACTTGAAATTATTTAGAAATACACTGTTTAAAAAATTTAAAATACTAATGTTTTTCAAAGTCTAGAGCTTTCCTCCTCCTATTGGGTGGGCTGGCTGAGGTCATAAGTACATCATGTCCCCTGTGAGTAATGCAGAATATATGATTCAAGCTCCTGAGAGTATTATCCAGCTGAGGAAGAAGTGTTTCCTTTCAATAGGTGAGTGAGGAGTGGCATACAAGTTACAGGGATGCCTGGGGCCTTTTATTATGAAAACAAACTAGCAGCAGTCAAAACAAAACAAATATTATGTACAGTTGAATCTTTATTTTTACAAGATTTGGCAGGTATCATAAGATCTAGAAGAGTGGGACTGTGGGGGAACTTTGTATTCATTAAAATGATCTGAAAATTGTTTAAAAAATCAGCCAGGTAGCAGGAATATAGGTAGTGATATGAATCATCAGTTTTCAACTTGTGAGCCAACAGCATCAGCATTACCTGGAACCTATTAAAAATGCAAATTCTCAGGCCCCATCCCAGACCTACTGAAACAGAAACTCTAGGGATGGACCCAACATTATATAGTCTAACAAGCTTTCCAGCTGATTTTGATAGGCAGTAAAGGTTTAGAGCCACAGGTTGAACATTACAATTGTTACTAGATAACCTGTTGAATAGTTGGCCTACTCTTGATCCTGCCCTTCCACTTCCCATGTAAAGAATACCTAGCTTTGACATTTACACTCTGGTAACACCGTGGGAACTCCTTCCTAAATTCAAGGATGTGCCTGGTTCTTGGAGCTGGAGGGAGAAGCAGAGTCTGGAAATAGATTAGTGGTGGGTACGGAAAGGCAGTTCTCATGAGTGAAGTAAATCCTTCACTCCCTAGGAAAACATTCTATATTTTAGCAATTGTGAGAATCCTGAGCCTGTATGCTTGCTTCCCACTCATATATACAAAAGATACATGTTTATTGACATATTTCGTTCATTTAGGATTTGCAGTCAATTTCCTCTATTCAGAGTTGTGATCTCCTGCAGAAAAAGACCTACACAAGTGAGGGAATCTGTGTCAGCTACCTATACTAATAAACCTAATCCCTTGTATATAAAAATAAAGCAAATATCAATAATGTAAAAGAAGAAACAAAAAACATGACACAAGGAAAAACAGATCCAGAAAACAAAAGGGATATTATGAAAGCCGTAATTAAGGCCCGTCTGGATGGCTCACGCCTGTAATCCCAGCACTTTGGGAGGCTGAGGCGGGTGGATCACGAGGTCAGGAGTTTGAGACCATCCTGGCTAACATGGTGAAACCCTGTCTCTACTAAAAATACAAAAAATTAGCTGGGCATGGTGGCGGGCGCCTGTAGTCCCAGTTACTCGGGAGGCTGAGGCAGGAGAATGGCGGGAATCCAGGAGGCGGAGCTTGCAGTGAGCCGAGATTGAGCCACTGCACTCCAGCCTGAAGGACAGAGCAAGACTACGTCTTAAAAAAAAAAAAAAAGAAGGGGCGGAGCAAGATGGCCGAATAGGAACAGCTCCAGTCTCCATCTCCCAGTGCGAGCGGCACAGAAGACCGGTGATTTCTGCATTTCAACTGAGGTACTGGGGTCATCTCACTCGGGAGTGCCGGACAATCGGTGCTGGTCAGCTGCTGCAGCCTGACCAGCGAGAGCTGAAGCAGGGCGAGGCATCGCCTCACCTGGGAAGCGCAAGGGGGAAGGGAGTCCCTTTTCCTAGCGGGGGAACTGAGACACACAACACCTGGAAAATCGGGTAACTCCCACCCCAATACTTCGCGGTAAGCACACCGGCACACCAGGAGAATATACCCCACACCTGGCCGGGAGGGTCCCATGCCCAGGGAGCCTCCCTCCTTGCTAACACAGCAGTCTGCGGCAATCTAACCGCAAGGCAGCAGCGAGGCTGGGGGAGGGGTGCCCACCATCGCTGAGGCTTAAGTAGGTAAACAAAGCCGCTGGGAAACTCGAACTGGGTGGAGCTCACAGCAGCTCAAGGAAACCTGCCTGTCTCTGTAGACTCCGCCTCTGGGGACAGGACACAACTAAAAAATAACAGGGGAAGCAGCAGAGGCCTGTGCAGACGCGAACAACTCTGTCTGACAGCTTTGAAGAAAGCAGTGGATCTCCCAACACGGAGGATGAGATCTGAGAAGGGGCAGGCTGCCTGCTCAAGTGGGTCCCTGACCCCTGAGTAGCCTAACTGGGAGACATCCCCCACTAGGGGCAGTCTGACACCTCACACCTCACAGGGAGGAGTACACCCCTGAGAGGAAGCTTCCAAAGCAAGAATCAGACAGGTGCACTCGCTGTTCAGCAATGTTCTATCTTCTGCAACCTCTACTGCTGATACCCAGACAAACAGGGTCTGGAGTGGACCTCAAGCAATCTCCAACAGACCTATAGCTGAGGGTCCTGACTGTCAGAAGGAAAACTATCAAACAGGAAGGACACCTATACCAAAACCCCATCAGTACGTCACCATCATCAAAGACCAGAGACAGATAAAACCACAAAGATGGGGAAAAAGCAGGGCAGAAAAGCTGGAAATTCAAAAAATAAGAGCGCATCTCCCCCTGCAAAGGAGCACAGCCCATCACCAGCAATGGATCAAAGTTGGACAGAGAATGACTTTGACGAGATGAGAGAAGAAGGCTTCAGTCCATCAAACCTCTCAGAGCTAAAGGAGGAATTACGTACCCAGCGCAAAGTAACTAAAAATCTTGAAAAAAGAGTGGAAGAATTGACAGCTAGACTAATTAATGCAGAGAAGGTCATAAACGAAATGACAGAGATGAAAACCATGACACGAGAAATACGTGACAAATGCACAAGCTTCAGCAACCGACTCGATCAACTGGAAGAAAGAGTATCAGCGATTGAGGATCAAATGAATGAAATGAAGCGAGAAGAGAAACCAAAAGAAAAAAGAAGAAAAAGAAATGAACAAAGCCTGCAAGAAGTATGGGATTATGTAAAAAGACCAAATCTACGTCTGATTGGGGTGCCTGAAAGTGAGGGGGAAAATGGAACCAAATTGGAAAACACTCTTCAGGATATCATCCAGGAGAACTTCCCTAACCTAGCAGGGCAGGCCAACATTCAAATTCAGGAAATACAGAGAACACCACAAAGATACTCCTCCAGAAGAGCAACTCCAAGACACATAATTGCCAGATTCACCAAAGTTGAAATGAAGGAAAAAATCTTAAGGGCAGCCAGAGAGAAAGGTCGGGTTACCCACAAAGGGAAGCCCATCAGACTGACAGCAGATCTCTCAGCAGAAACTCTACAAGCCAGAAGAGAGTGGGGGCCAATATTCAAAGTTCTTAAAGAAAAGAATTTTAAACCCAGAATTTCATATCCAGCCAAACTAAGTTTCATAAGTGAAGGAGAAATAAAATTCTTTACAGATAAGCAAATGCTTAGAGATTTTGTCACCACCAGGCCTGCCTTACAAGAGACCCTGAAGGAAGCCCTAAACATGGAAATGAACAACCGGTACCAGCCATTGCAAAAACATGACAAAATGTAAAGACCATCGAGGCTAGGAAGAAACTGCATCAACTAACGAGCAAAATAACCAGTTAATATCATAATGGCAGGATCAAGTTCACACATAACAATACTAACCTTAAATGTAAATGGACTAAATGCTCCAATTAAAAGACACAGACTGGCAAACTGGATAAAGAGTCAAGACCCATCAGTCTGCTGTATTCAGGAGACCCATCTCACATGCAGAGACATACATAGGCTCAAAATAAAGGGATGGAGGAAGATCTACCAAGCAAATGGAGAACAAAAAAAAAAGCAGGGGTTGCAATCCTAGTCTCTGATAAAACAGACTTTAAACCATCAAAGATCAAAAGAGACAAAGAAGGCCATTACATAATGGTAAAGAGATCAATTCAACAGGAAGAGCTAACTATCCTAAATATATATGCACCCAATACAGGAGCACCCAGATTCAGAAAGCAAGTCCTTAGAGACTTACAAAGAGACTTAGACTCCCATACAATAATAATGGGAGACTTCAACACTCCACTGTCAACATTAGACACATCAACGAGACAGAAAGTTAACAAGGATATCCAGGAATTGAACTAATCTCTGCACCAAGTGGACCTAATAGACATCTATAGAACTCTCCACCCCAAGTCAACAGAATATACATTCTTCTCAGCACCACATCGCACTTATTCCAAAATTGACCACATAATTGGAAGTAAAGCACTCCTCAGCAAATGTAAAAGAACAGAAATTATAACAAACTGTCTCTCTGACCACAGTGCAATCAAACTAGAACTCAGGACTAAGAAACTCAATCAAAACCGCTCAACTACATGGAAACTGAACAACCTGCTCCTGAATGACTACTGGGTACATAACGAAATGAAAGCAGAAATAAAGATGTTCTTTGAAACCAATGAGAACAAAGATACAACATACCAGAATCTCTGGGACACATTTAAAGCAGTGTGTAGAGGGAAATTTATAGCACTAAATGCCCACAAGAGAAAGCAGGAAAGATCTAAAATTGACACTCTAACATCACAATTAAAAGAACTAGAGAGGCAAGAGCAAACACATTCAAAAGCTAGCAGAAGGCAAGAAATAACTAAGATCAGAGCAGAACTGAAGGAGATAGAGACACAAAAAACCCTCCAAAAAATCAATGAATCCAGGAGTTGGTTTTTTGAAAAGATCAACAAAATTGACAGACCGCTAGCAAGA
>NC_045437.1:54828183-54828461 GCF_002776525.5 Piliocolobus tephrosceles | reverse complement strand
TATTTAGAAAACCCCATCGTCTCAGCCCAAAATCTTCTTAAGCTGATAAGCAACTTCAGCAAAGTCACAGGATACAAAATTAATGTGCAAAAATCACAAGCATTCTTATACACCAGTAACAGACAAGCAGAGAGCCAAATCAGGAATGAACTTCCATTCACAATTGCTTCAAAGAGAATAAAATACCTAGGAATCCAACTTACAAGGGATGTAAAGGACCTCTTCAAGGAGAATATGGTCTTTTTCTTAGGACTTAACTGATAACTAAGATTCAGGGT